>NC_060169.1:3813548-3890817 GCF_021292245.1 Micropterus dolomieu | reverse complement strand
AAAATAAGGAAGGAGTGGCTTCACAACAACTCCGTGGCTGTTCTTGAATGGCCCAGCCAGAGCCCTGACTTAAACCCAATTGAGCATCTCTGGAGAGACCTGAAAATGGCTGTCCACCAACGTTTACCATCCAACCTGACAGAACTGGAGAGGATCTGCAAGGAGGAATGGCAGAGGATACCCAAATCCAGATGTGAAAAACTTGTTGCATCTTTCCCAAAACGACTCATGGCTGTATTAGATCAAAAGGGTGCTTCTACTAAATACTGAGCAAAGGGTCTGAATACTTATGACCATGTGATATTTCAGTTTTTCTTTTTTAATAAATTTGCAAAAATTTCTACATTTCTTTTTTTTTCTGTCAAGATGGGGTGCTGAGTGTACATTACTGAGAAATAAAATGAACTTTTTTGATTTTTGGAAAATGGCTGCAATGAAACAAAGAGTGAAATTTAAAGGGGTCTGAATACTTTCCGTACCCACTGTAATTCTAAAACCCACTTGCCAGTGGGGCAATGCAGCTGACCAAAAATCTACATTAATTCAATGCTGTCATTTCAAAGACTGAAAAAGCTAAGATTTATCAACACTGATTCTATATTATTTAACCTTGAATATTCAGCCTCAACCAAAATGATGACTGATGAAATTTCAACATTGACCTTGCTTTCTGGGATGTTTGTTCTGTGATTTGGCTGAAGTCCATCTCTGGCGACCTTTTAAATGTTTCCTGCAGACTCGTATTAAAATGAGTATCCTGTAGAAAAGACTGAATATGCATTTCATGGCTACACTAAAAGACTTGTGCTAAATATTCCTGGCAGAAAAATCAGCATGTTAAAGACATGGACCTCAAGAAACGGCTCTGTTCTTGTATTACAATGTCAAGCTAGTTTGTCCTGTATTATGATGTGAAAAAAATGAGTAATATCACTGTTATATTATTTTGTTCTAACATCACTATTTGGCTGCTTAGCTTACATACAAATTTTTCATACTATGTTTTCACGTTTAACATTACAAGAGAAAATAAGGCTATTAGGGAGAGGACTAACCAATGAGTTTGGCTCGTGTAACATTATCTCGCGTAACATAAACATCCCCAAATCCAACCTACACAGAAAATTATGATATATATATATATATAATGACATATGTGAATACACCAGTGCAGCCAGGAAACAATGGTGAGTATTTTCACACACATCACTCGGTGCTGTGTGGTACCCTTTAGTCTCTATACCTGCAACCTTGTCTCTTATAAAAGTAAGACATATTGTTTAAGTGTGTGGCTGTTGTTCTCATTCCCAGGGCATCAAAAAGCTATGCTTTGTCATATCCTTCGGAATCTGGTACCAATGCACATGGCAGCCTTTAGCATCATTGTTCAATGCTAAAAGTAGGTTCATTATAAATAACAGAAAGGTCAGAATAAGGAGGATTATTTAGACTGGTCTTTGCTTCCTGTGTGAAACATAAAGTCAACACTGATTGTTTTTAGGTAAGTCATATAAGTAACAGTTATTTTAACGTAGTTATTTAAACATTGAATTTCCTGTTGAGGGATTAATAAAGTATGTCTTCTTCTTATTCTAACCCAAACATGATCTTTTCCTAAACCTAACCAAGTAGTTTTGTTGCCTAAACGTAACCAAACTTGTGATGTTTCACAACGTTAACTACTAGTTTTATTTTGAAGTCCAGCCGGACGTTGCATAGGGCCTACTTATTCTTGCTAATTTGACAGCGGAGCCTTACACGTGCAAAAATAATGCTAAAGGATACCCAGGGAATTAAAAAATGATGCCAAGGGGTGACCGAGCATCCATATATGACGCCCCGGGATGAGAACGGGTTGACTCAGGTGGAAAGTGGGCTTGTGGTTTGATCCCAAGCTCCTCCTGTCCACATGATTTCCAACTGCAGTTTCCTGCAATAATGTAGTTCTCCCCTTTAGCCACAACAACCTAACCCTAACCCTCCTCCTAACCCTAACCCGAAGAGACCATTCTCACCAGTGGTAAGCTACTCACACTTTTTTTGAATCACTGACTCAAATTAGACCACGGATGCCCATTAGATAAGATTTTTGCTTTTTGATGTTTTATTAAAGAAAGTGTATCAAACCCATGACCAAAGTAAGCATTCTGTCATTGTGTTACTTAAGGATGGAAAATCAGTGAAAAGGAATGATTCCCCTTTTTCCTGGGGACCCCCTGGAGCCCTCTCAAGGACCCCTGGGGGTCCCTGGACGCCACTTTTAGAACCACTGGTGTAGAAGGCTGGAGATGGGGGAAGTCAGGTTACTAAAAAAGGACGTTGCTCATGACTTGTGGACTGGATTTCTTTTAAACACAAAGTTATATTTTTGTATTTGTTTAGGTCTGTGTACAGTATGCGCTGAGGCTTTTCTTTCTTCTTTCTCTCTCACACATATACAATTGATGCCAGAAGAGCACAAGCAGTAAATGACCACACTGTATGTTTTGTGTCTCAAACAACAAAAAAAGAGTGAAGCAGCTCTGTTGTTAGCCTTTTGTTCTCTGCTCTGAATAAGCACTTAGTCCATCAAAAAGTGTGGGCTGCTCCCTGACTTTAATTCCATGCCAGCATTTTTTGAAATCTGCCCAACCTTTAAATAAAAACGGCACAAAGTGTTCAAAACACATTTCTATCTCCTCTTTTATCAATATTACAACCACCTGAAGAAATACAATCTATCTGGAGACATTTTGGTTGCAGTTACAGTTTTTCTCTTTGGGGTCTGGGTGGAACGAACTGCCAAACAGCACAGAGAGAGCAGGATTCGCTCAGCCACATAAACATCAGCAAAACATGTGGTAAAAAAAACACAGGGTCAGGGCAGTGAAAGTCAAGGATGCTTCTCATAGAAAGTGAAAACAATAAAAAAAAACAAGGACATGAGAACAGTTAACTGTGAGCAAATGAAAAAAACAAGAAAGGACAGGAAATTACGCGGTTTAGTAACTTAGTTAAAGCTATAATCTGTTATCTTTTACTTAAGGATGATTTTGCAACAGCTGTAGTTACTGGTGGTAACAAAACAAGCACATTTTAATAACTAAAAATCAAAATACATTTAAAAAACAATTCTAACTTCAATAATGAATTACTTTTAAATTCTGTGTAGGATTTTAATGTAATTCTATCATCTTTGAAATTATTCTGTGCAACTGGAATTGGTTTCTACCAGAGTGTCATTCTTGACACTGCCACTAGGTGGTTTCTAAGTAAAACATTTTAAATGTCACATTGTGGCTTTAAAATAATAATGGGTGATTTGTCATTCACTGAACATGAATAACTATGTTTTCCATACATAAACTATATTTAAGTTATCCTAAATATTTAGCCTAATTTCCAGAAAAAAGTTTCCTGTTGCCTCATTGCTCTACACACATCTGATGAGCAAACTGAAAATACACATAAGAACAGGTTGATGGAAAATGTACGTATTGCCATAATAATGGTCAACAACTTTAGTTAACAAATGACAATGAGTGACAATAATCAGGTGATTTTCGAGACTTCCCTCCTAGAGGGGCTGGACATAACCGTAATAGACCAGATCTGTTCAAACACAATAATGAGAGGTTTCAAAGAGAGGTGAGGTGAAGTGAGTGAGAGAGGGAGGAGGAAGAAAAAGAGTTTAGGTTTATGAAGTCTCCAAGAGATAAGAAGAATTTTTATCCACTCCCATCCAACCCCAGGACTCAAAAACACTGTTTTGTTACAGTTTTGTTACCAGAAGAGACTACGGAAATTTTTGCTCCTCAAAGAGACTTTAGTGTAGAAGTATTTAGATTTTTTGGGCCTAGAAAAAGGTGTCAGTGGGGAATTGATCAAATCTGTAGAGATGTGATCTGCCAGACACTAAATTTCAACCAGGTACCAAAACATCAAAATTAAAGACACATCTCTTTACTTTCATATTTCTAACTTTGCATTTAGAATTTTTGTTGTATTTTGTTAAAGGAGACCTATTATGCTTTTCCATATTTTATGACTTATCTACACTGTTACAATGTTGGATGTTCATGTTAAACATGGCCAAAGCTTCAAATAATGAGGTTAAAGTATTTAAAAGAAAACTGTGATCCAAAACCGCAGATTTCCTCCTGTTCTGAACGCTCTGTTTTGAACTGCTTTTTCTACCAACGGCTCCGTTCTATGACATACGGAGCTAGACGTGCGAGATGTGCTCGGGTGGTCAGATTTGCTCGGGGGCCTGCGCCTTGCTGGTAACGTCACATAACGTGATTGGCGGTAAGTTATATGATGACGTGGTAGATGATGATAGGCTGTATGTCGTAGTGGCTTTGAATAATGTATTTCTCTTTTTGCAATAAAGATTTAAGAAGGGGGAAAAAAAGATTCTGATTATTCCGACACCACATGAATGCACCATTACTCACCGCTCACCCCTCCCTTTCCAAGCACACAGGAGAAACTACAGTAAGCGACATGCTCTGTTGGCTCTTATGCTAAATAATGCGTGTGGGCCACCATTTGTCCAAATTTCTCGTCCTATCTTACTTCTAATACACCAGTCGACTTCTACTACTACTGCTACTTACATTACGTCTTCAGTGATGTGTAGTCTGTGTAGCCATTTGTCCGTTTGGGCCAAGCGGGAAGCTACCAGTCTACAATATGAAGCCAGTGCGGAAGTCCCTGAAACCTGCATTCTATTGAAAATCCAGCAGGGGGCGACTCTTCTGGTTGCAAAAAGAAGTCCGGTGCCATTAGAAATAATGGGAAAATGACCCTACTTCTCAGATGAATAATTACCCCAGTAAACTCTTTCCTGATGAGTTTATGGTCTCAGTCGCTAGTTTCAAGTCTTCTTCAATTAAAAATAATGTTCATTTGGTAAATTATGGTCCCAATAGACCATAAAGCAGAGTATGTTTCAGGGCGGGATTATCTATGATTGACAGGTTGTTACCATGGCGGGCGACCTGTCAATCAGGCTAGAGCCGACTCGTACCCACTACACTGTGTAAATTTAACCAGCGCCGTTGAAAAAGCTTATTAGGAGTCGGCTGTTCACTTTCTCTGGTGAGTACATTTAGTTTTAAGACTGTTGTTCGTTAGACAAAGTTATCAGCCCTGTTAAAATGACAGTTAACGTGAGTTACAGATGCACCTAGCTATGCAAGTTAGCTAGCTCCGCACACGGCCGTTAGCTCCGCGGTATCATCACTTCCGTGCACTTCCTGGTTGCAAAAACTCGACATAGCGGCGCCCTATCGGCCAAACTCGAGGCTTCAAAACGGCAGTCCACAAACCAACGGGTGACGTCACGATGACTACGTCCATTTCTTACATACAGTCTATGGTTTGGGCTACTGTAGAAACAAGGAATTGCAACATGGCATCCCCGACTAAGGATTTACATAGTCGAATCAGAATTGACCCTTCGCTAAGCCACGCCCTGAAAACACAGCTGACCAATCACAGTGCAGTATAGGACTCGCTCTAAACTTTTTATATACGGCTCTAACTGAGGTCCGACTCATATGCAAAAAGACAGTCGGGGAAAAGACAATCGTCGGGGAATCGGCGGTTCACTTGTACTGTGTGATTGGTAGACTTTAGCTTCTATCTTTCATTTTTTTCTCGACTACAACCTTCAAATGTATAATGCAACTGCAAAACTGTCTGCTTCTTTCTGAGATTGCTTTTTCGAACAGATTTGACAATATTTCTCCAGGAAGTTCAGTAACCGACAGCTGCATGCACGTCGCGGTTCTTCGTGAGTCTCGATGTAATATTCATCAATGGTGCGGAGAACCCTGCACAACAACGGTGAAGTTAAGGCTCCGTCTCTACAGCAAGTTCCTCTTCTGCCACTACACACACACACACACACACACACACACACACACTCTGTCTTTATATTGTAGTATAATAGTAATAGTATATTAATTTATTGGGAGAAAACTGGTAAAATGGCCTTGTTTCACTGTGAAGCTTCTTAACCTATTCGGGGGTCAGCCCTAGTATGTAGATAGAAATGACTCATTCTAAGGTAATAAAAATATAACGATTCATTATGTAATGTCTTTATACACCACTGAAAACATTGTTATGTGTATTATATTGCATATCACTGATTTGAATTTACGTTTTACAGCATCTGAAAATATTACTAATTTAAGGAGTTTGGGCCATGACTGCAGAGCAAACCCCATCCACTGATGAAGACTGTGAGATGCAATTGAAAAGTTGGGCATAAAAAGAAAACATTAAGTTATCTTAGATTCAAACGTTCTCTTTTCTCATTCTATAGTTTTTATCTGTGTACTAAAAGACCTGTCACTCAACATAGGTTGCTAACAGGTCATCACTCCGAGTCAGAATTTGTTCTTAACATACTTAAATAAAAGTTAAATACATTAAAAGCAGTTCGCCGCTACAAAGTTAGTCTGCCGGTGGCTTAACCTACTTCATTAATTACTTACAGCCAGCAGCTCAGTTCGGTGCTCCTTCAGGTTCCCACCAGCTGGATGGAACACAAACACACACACACCATCATCCTCAAAGGAATTTCAGGCTGGCATCTTGACCTGCCCAGACTCACTCTGTGGACCAACTCCAGCTCTCTGACTGATGACTGTGATTATCTGTTCAGCTCCCTCACTCTGTGTGTGTTGTTTTGGGAACTCACTCCCAGATTGCATTCTATGCATGAGGTTTGGCTGATTTCCAGAAGCCCACACTGTCCATCTGCCAGACTATACAGTCCCCACACACTCCCATGTAGATACTGTTTGTGTGTGAACGCATGGACGTAATTCCCACCATGCTAGGCACCAAATTTCAGATTTATAAAGTTAACCAATTGAGAATCGGAATTAAATTAAGTATGAAAATTTACCAAACATACTTAAAAGTTTTTTTCGGTCTCTTTGTTTGACATAAAACAATGTTCTCAAATTAATAATTATATATATATATATATATATATATATGAGGCTTCAGCAACCGGAATCTACCACCAATCAACTTGTTAATTATCAAAGTTACGGTACTTTTAGTCTTTTTCTTACTCTCCTTCTGCAGCTTAAAAAGAATCACTGTTCAGGGAAACACAAAGAGGAAATTTGGTTGTGAAAGTAGTGAATTTGGTCCCACTGCTGATCATCTCTGCAGCTGGTAGGGAGGTAAAAACCATCTTCAAATTGTTACCATCTGACTCCAATTTGGATCTTGGCAAATAAACATTGAGTATTACCGCCATCAATTTCACCTGAAAGGACCTTCTGGTGGCCTTTGATGAGCTGGACACAGCTGGAGTACCAAGAAAAAGCACTCTTGTCTACTTTGTATAAAAACGGGATTGGGGTCAGTGATGATTCACTTCAGAGAAAGCAAAAAACAAAACTTGAGGGGAATTTTTGTAAAGATATGATTACTTATTATTCTTATAATAATAATAATAATAATAATATTAATAATAACTTTATCTTGTCAAGTAGGAACTGATGCACGAACTATACCACAAAGCTGTCTTGAAAAGAAAAAAATCTACATTTTAAAAGTGAGGACACTTGATGAAAAACTGATGATGTAGTTTTGGCAGAGGACAAACACCAAATTACAGAAGACATGAGGGAAAAATATGTTTCATGTGATGAACTTGTGTCACCTCTGGCTCAAAGTCTCTTCCTAACCTGACCGTCCGTTAGCTTGTGTAAAAAATATAGCAGATGTCTGTTCAGCTATGAAACCAAACACAATAAAGATTACAGAGCTGTTTTAAGAGCAATAAATCAAGCAAAGAAAAGGCTGTTCTTGTTTAAAATAATTTGTCAGCATAGAGAAAGGGTAGAAAGTTATCTAAACTATGTATTTTTATATTATTCCAAACTCAACGCAGCATTCATGGTCTGTGTGAAAACACCTCAGTGCTGCCATCTACTGGCAGGAACAGCAACCACATCCCGTGACATGTTAAGACAACAGAACCTTTATACTAAATACACAGTATAGTTTTATTGTTTATATTAAATCAGACAGATAAGCACTATAACATATGTTACAATCCAAGAACATTTTATATCTTGTGGGGAAAAAAACCTCAAATGGCATTACAAAAAAAGTAGTAACACTAGTGGACAAGACACTCTTTAAATAACAGAACTGTACATTTTAATTTGCAACTAAAAAAGAATGACACTAAAAAAACAAACAAAACATTGAGGCTAAGTCACAGAAAAGAACAATGGGCAGTTAGTAAAGCTAAAGATAAAGAGAAGTGATTTATAGCTGATACAGATTACTAGACAAAAATGCAAAAAAGTAAGGCAGCAGAAGGCAGTAAACAGGCTGGGACCAAGGGAGGAACAAACAAAACATTATAAACAAAAATAAAAGTAAAAAGTGGCTCCATCACTCACCCATTGTCTTACAGAGTTAACAAGAGAGCAGGTAAAAATGTATAATGGCTGAAATTTAATATAAACTCTTATAAAATAATGTCACGATAACCCCAAAACCTCTTCATTTTGTGTTTGACAAATTATCACGCTGGATCTCTGTCATACTCTTAGAAAGAACCCACAGTCCACAAATGCAGGTATGACATCCGCTGACTGAAAAGTAAAAAACAAAACAAACAAAATTAAACACAAACAGCGCCATGCACCATTTTGCTTGCAATCCAAATGCTGCACGAGTTCCTTGAAAAATGATTCACTACAAATGCTCTTGTTCTTGGACTGTTGATCAGTTAGATGCAAATCCTGCAGGAGCAGTTACTCATCTAATTGAGAGCCAATACACATTGTGGACACTGGACACATGTAATATTGTTAATAATTTTGATCCCCCACATTGTGAACATAACAAAATGAACCTGCAAGCCATGTAACACTGCATAATGTACAAGTTGAACCTGTTCAACAGGTTTCACTTAATTGAAAAAGTTGCATAGCTAAAAAGGAACAAAGGAAATTTGCTTTTCAGAAACAATATTAAATGAAATCGCTCTTTGACTTTATTAAAACAGACACTAGGGGGCACTCAATGCCTTAAATGGCCTAATAACTACATAATCACCTACATATGTATAAAGTATATCTAAGTCTCACATTTCTTAGTAATGGCTTCATTCAACTTCTTTGGGTTATCAGGTTACAAAAACATTCTTACCAATTAGTGCAAAAGAGGTTAAGTGCAATGTTACATGATGTCCGATGTCCACATGGCAGTGTGCTCTCTGAATGAGTCACTTGACTGTTCAGCCACAGAGAGGGGTTATTGTACTTCCGTTACACGAGGACAAAAAGCCGGATGCAAAAAGATATTCAGGACATAATCGATCCACGGTAGCACAGCGCATGCCCTTATTCACAATAAGATTTAAAGTACAGTACAAGCGCCATTAAGTCAGTACAAAATGTAAATTAAAACATACGCAATGAATGTACATAGAAATATTTTTCAAATACAACCTATTCATTTTTTTGTTTTTTTTTTATGGATTGTGATGCTGTCCCAATGCTGTGAGAGTTCAACCAAAGGACTCATCTGTGACCAGGAGGGGGGCAGGGGGATATCCATCCAAATTACAAGGAAAAATATAGCATTTATTCAATACATCATAGAATTTTATTTCTTAATTAGAAATTCAAAAATCTATACTCTTAAGTAATATTTACTTATTAAAATCTCATTTTTGTAAACGTTTGCCCTTTTTGTTTCTAGTTTGAAAATACATTCTAATCAGACTGAAATTGAGGCATATTATACATTTATATATATATATATATATATATATATAGATCTGTGGCAAACATCTCAAAAATAATCTGATGCCATATGTGAAGAAATACATTTAAAATAAAAGCTCTAACCCCGGTCATCTTCATTTCTACCAGGATTGTTCAAGAGGCATCTCTGCTGCTCTTCGGCGTGGCGATGCGGTTGCTATGGTGTGTAACCATGGCGATGAGGTTGCCATGGCTTTGGGGGGGGCTTGTGATGAGAGAAAAAAGCGAGAGTTTTTTTTATTCCGGCTCCTCGCTGGATCGTCTCAAGGGGTCATCTGAGTCTTTTTGGTTCGAGGGATGAGAAGCGATCTTGACGAGGTGCAGACCCTCAGAGCGGGACCTGCTTCTGCTCCCAGTGCTGATTTTAAACCCCAAACTGCATCGATAAACCTCATTTAAAATAACTTCTTGAGAAATACTAACTTAACTTTGCATGAAGCACGTGTAAACAGTGTTTGTTCACAAGTCTCCTCGTTAAAAAGCGTTGGTTCATGACCTTGCACGTTGTGTTCGTGTCTTTCACATTTAATGAATCTTAGTGGCAGTGGATGCATGCACAGTGGCCCTGTAGAGATTGTTTGCATGCATAATCAGATTTGTACACTCTATACACTGCAAATCCATGTGTATATGTTCTCTTTCTTGAAACCTCTGACACTCTTTATGTTTAGAGTCTGTCACTGCGGAAAGTATCCTCCACAGATGGGTCCGGCAGCACCATGTCAGGATCACTGAGCATGCTCAGACCGTCCAGGCTGAGGGGCTCGATGCGCAGCTCGTCCTCCAACGGGAAGCCTCCCTCTGAGTCAAAACATTCAGGCACTGTGGAAAGTGCACTGCTGATGTCCTTTGACAGACTGGGGTTGGAGTCATCTGTGAGAGAGAAACAGATGATGGTGGGTGAATGTTTCCTCCAGTCTGGAAAACACTTCCACTTGCTAAAGCCAACAGTCTCACTGCCCTCGTCATTGGTCATGACAGCTCTTTTTAAAGATACATCTGACACTCTTCTCCCTTTAAGACTGTTTTATTTAAACTGGAGTAACTGTCCAGCCACAGTTAGACCCAAATATCAGCACTTGCAGCCAAAACAAAGCTGGAGGACGAGACAGCACAGACACAAGTCAACAACTTAATGCAGGTGTGTTGGTTATCGTCCTGTGAGAAATGTCAACCAGCGCTCGATTTCTGAAAAACCAGCTGTTCTGTAGACGTTCCTCGAATTCTTTTTCCTGATTTAAGCCTCAGGAAAGAACCACTAACATGACAACACACTCACAGACTAATATTTGCATTCAGTGAAATAGAACAAGGAAAATTCAAGAAATAATCTGTCTGTAGAGAATTAATGCTTTTACTGCAAATACTTGCAAAATCAGCCAAAAGAAACCTTTTTCCCTTGTCTCTCACCATAATCACAAAAAATATATCTCTACAACAAAGCTACATTATTTACATCAATCAAATCACTGCTGGAATGTGAATGGAGTCACGTATAGTGATGAACCTTATTATAACTTTTTGCCCCTTTTAGCTCCTTGTTCTGGTTTTACGGGACATTTACTGAATGGTTCAGTCTCTCAGTCTCATCCAGCTTGTTTCAGCAGCAGGCAGTGGCTTTCATAACCAAGAATTGATACACCCACTGTACTTACCTGTACCTATCCAGCACCAAATTGAAAACAACAATGTAAGGCAACATGTCAGGGCTATGTGTCTGTCAAGACTGTTTAAAGATTTTATGCCCCATAGTGGCTACAAGGGGTGTAACGAAACACCAAATCCACGGTTCGGTTCAGACCTCGATTTTTGAGCCACAATTCGGTTCATACCGGACAAAAATAGACACGTGACACCAGTAGTTTGAAGGCAATAAATGGTATAATATTCACGAAATATAGGCCTACATCTTGTACTAACTTTAAACTTCACAGTGTTTTCGACATATGCTTTACTTGGGCGGGCCGGCCACGTATATTTGCACCTGCCAAAGTATATTTGGCAACCCACTTTAGCATTTTGCAGGGAAACACAGAGAGAGAGATGTTATCTGACATTACATTAGGCAGACACAGTAGACAGTTTACATTACAGAGCGACAGTGAACGCACCTCTGCAGATATCACTCACTAACGTTAAGTTTTGGTTTCGAGCCACATGCGGTGCACTTGAATCACAGGCAAGTTTATTAATCAGGGTGACCTTATGAAACGTAGTGCGTACCGCCGGCATAAGACCATGGACTTTTGTGTTGCGGTTTCGGTCTAGGTTTTAGAACCATTACAGCTCTAGTGGCTACAAATAAATAATTCTTACCACTGGGAGTTATAGTATAATATTCAGGGTTCATACACATTTTGACCAATTAATTTCCATGAATTTTCCATGTCTTTAAACCAAAATGTCATGACTGAACAAAAGAAAAGTCTGCACACGATTTGTAAGAATGTGTATTTGCACCTTTAGCAACTTTAGTACCTCTCCAGTTAGTACTTAATTCTTTGATACAGCATCTGTCATTGACGTTTGCTTAGTAGCCTTCTATATACACAGAAATATTTTTTATATATACACAGAAATATTTTTTATAGGCTAATGACTAATTGATTGATGTGATTACTTTGGCATTAGTGTTATTGAAACTAATTTCCATTACTTTTCCAAAACTTTGGGGATTTTATTTTTTCCCCCGGTACTTTTTTTCCAGGCCTGGAAAGAACCATTTTCGAATTCCATGACTTTTCCAGGTTTTCCATGACTGTTCAAACCTTTGTATATTCAGTTGTTTTCTGTTACAACACAAACACAAACGTCCTCTTCCGTTGGATGCACCTAAGGTGGCCAGTTACGGACACCAAAACAGCCAACCGACTCATTAAGACTTACCAGTGAGTATGATGTTGGGCAGTCCTCCACTGCAGTTGGAGTACAGCATGTTGGACCTCATGTGCATGGAGTCCTGCAGGCTGCCATGGCTGCCACCCAGCCCAGAGAGGGCAGCCTGGGAGTAGTAGAGCAAGGAGGAAGAAGAGGAAGGGTCGAAGCAGGACCCCCCCGCTGTGGAGCTCAATGCGTTTTCCAACAAAGAGAACTGGTCCAACTAGCCGGCAGATGGTGGAGAGAAGATGAAAGAAATGCAAAGAATCAGTTCTCATGTGTTCATTCTGGCAACCTAATTCTATGTGATGTTTTACACTGCATAGTTAACACTGCAAATTACGACAAATCCATTCACAAGATCTGGATACATCCTGCTGGCAAACATCATTTCTTGGCTCAAGAAAATGTTGTTTTAACTTGGTTGTGTAAAAAATGTACTTCTGTGTAACAAGCAGATTCTGTTTATAGTTACAGTTCTCAATCATCTTGTCAGGGTTTGATTTGCAGCAGTTACTTTCCTATTTATTTTGAAATATTTGTCAGGTTACAAATATTACAAGTTTGCATCCACGTTGCATCGACTGGCCGTCACATATGTTCTGATAAAGAAATGCTACAGTGAGAACTACAGAGAGAATAAACCAGACAACTTCAAAGTCTTTTTCCAACAACTTTACCTTGCTAGATGAAATGTCTCTTCCAAGATAAATTCTGAGTAATGATGCACACTACCTTGTGCTTGAGTCACTACTTTGTGCTTAAACATGTGTCTACTGCGGTCTGTGTGTGTCAGCATGTACCTGATAGGGGAGGGTCTTGCTCTGGCGATTGGAGAACTGGGGGTCCATGAAGGTGTCGCTGAAGAGTGTCGCCATGTTGTTGTGCTGTGAGGGAAGAAAAGAGTCCCAAAACATCACATTGTTGTCAAATTTGGGAAGAAAGCAAATGGTCTCTTAAAACTACGATGAGCTATGACACGTGTGATGATGTAAATAACTTTTTTATCAGTGTTTCACTGAGGTGGAGTTGATCAGGCTTTATTCACAGTTAGGCAATAAAATAAACTGTCTGCAATGATTAGTTGAGTAGTCAATCAACAGAAAACTATTCTGCAGAGATTACGATTATCAATTAATTGTTTAAATCATTTATTATTGGTTCCAGCTTCTCCAATGTGAGGATTTGCTGCCTTTCTGTTTTTGGACTGTTGGTTGGACAAAACTAGACATTTGGAAATGACACCTTGGACCTTGGTATTGTGATGGTTGTAGCCCTGAGGGTGGCCCAGTCGGCAGTCACACATTATATATTTCTCTACCTATCAAACTTCAATGGCTAGAATACCTCTTAATGATTAGAACTCATTTGATCAGTATGACATGATGTCTAACATGAATGGAAACTCCTAGTCTTTTATTTTTAAAGGCATTACATACCTTTATATTTATAGCTTAGGACAACATTTGCAGAAAATCTGTTTTGTATTTCGCAGGGAAACTACGCAGTAAATGCTTGTTCTGAACTTAGTGTGGGTTAATAAAATGTTGAATCTAATCTCCCACACTAATTTATGCCCTGGAGGGAGACAAAAACAAGTTATTACCATCAATAATGCATATGCACAGAACACCACAAATGCTATTGGCAAAGAATATGATTGTGTGTGGGTGTGTGGCCGCCAGCCTTCTGTCTATGCACACAAACCCTGACAAAGATGCTCTCCATGGTACTTACTTGGCTCGTGTTGAAGTCCATTGGGATGCTCTGAAGGGGGGAAACAGGCTGTTGTTGTTGTTGTTGTTGTTGCTGCTGTTGCTGCTGCTGTTGCTGCTGCTGTTGCTGCTGCTGCTGGTGTTGCTGCTGGTGTTGGTGTTGCTGTTGATGTTGCTGTTGGCGTTGCCGGCCCTGGTCCACTCCATGCTGTGATTGTTGGTAGAGCGGATAGGGTGGGGGCGGCTCTCTTGGCATGTTGCTGGTATCCAAAGCAACTCCCTACACAGGAGAGAAAGCCAGCAGGAGTCACTAAAAACAGACTACGAGTTTAATGAAAGTTAGGACTTGAAGTTTATTTATTCTGATAGTAGTGTCATTACTCAACTACACTTTGCCCATCAAAGCAGGGGTAAAAACAATTGCACCAGTGTATTTTTTTTGCAATGGCAGGATTTTTCACTTGGAGTTCAGACTGTATTTTATATCACTGTACATTTCCATCTTTTTTGTTACCATTTTTCTTAGATCATAGTTTTAGTATTTTTGACAGCACTGGTTCTTGTGGTGGTTCTGGTGCAATGACAGTGGAAATACCATGGCCCCAACAAAAATACCCAGAATTTATTTTTGTTGAACAGTTTACAAAAACTACTAATGTTTCTTATACTATTCAGTTTTATAGACACATGATTATCGGGAGGAAATTTATAATCTTGCAGTGTGGTGCACAGAGAACAACCTACTGCCCAATGTCAGCAAAACCACAGAGCTGATCGTTCATTTCAGGAAAAAGTAGATAAAGACACACATTCCTTTTTACATTAGTGGAGCTGAGGTGCAGCAGGTGAACAGTTTCAGGTTCCTGGGAATCAGCATCACAGAGACCCTGACATGGTCATCTCACATCTCCATGCTGGTGAAGAAAGCTCAAAAATGACTATATTTCTTCTTGTCAGCTTTTACAGAGGAGCAATAGAAAGCATCCTGACTGTAAACATCACTGGCATGGGATGTGCATGGCCCAGGACCTGCTCTGCAGCAGGTGATTAAAACTGCTCAGAAGATCACTGGTACCCATCTCCCAAGCATCAGTGATGTTGGTGAGGTGAGGTGTGGCGACTACGCAGAGTCCAAAGGATACTAAAAGACAGTAGCCACCCAGCCACAGCCTGTTCATCCTGCTGCCTTCTGCGAAGGCATATAGAAGTTTCTGCTGCCACACCAGACTGCAGAGCAGCTTTTCCCCCCAAGCTATCAGACTTTTAAACTCAAATTCATCCTCAGCACTGCTCAATTGAATATAGTTTATTTCTGTTTACCATTTTTTGGCGTCCAAGCCGAGTGGGGCTGGGAACCCGCGAATGCAAGGCGTGGAACTCCTGGATACGGAGGCGCGTATCAAAAACCTTATATCCACGTGTTTGGGGGATGGAGCTGAATCTCGTATGACTGGCCACACCTTCAAGTGCCTTTAATTTCAATCTCTGGTCGTTTATTCGCCTCCGCTGGCGCCGGGGCTTGGACGCTGCTTACAACTGCTTGCAGTTCTAGTTATAATTTTTATATTACTGTATATTGTCTGCTATGCAACAGAAGGGAGTTACAAACTCAATTTCACTTTACAACCTGTTGAAATCATAATATTATTTGTCATTACAACCTGTTGTAATAATAATAACAATGAAACCTTCAGTGTGAGGTGTGTGTACCTGTGTGATGGGGGACAGCGAAGGGGACATGGTGGGAGACAGTTGCTTGGCCAGACCCCTGCGCTGCTCAGGGCCAGGAGACAGGGTGAGGGGGCTGATGGGAGCGGGCCGTCTCCGGGGGGAGTTGTTGGACAGACGCAGGGATGAGTTGATGGAGGGATTGCTGAGTGACGACTGCAGCTGGCAGTTGTTGAGGGAAGCCTGAATTGAGGGATTGCTCAGAGAAGAAGAGAGACCTGCAGAGATGGTAAAGATAAGAAGACATGGGCAGATCGATCAGACAGATTCAAAAAGCATCTGAGTGTAAATGTGTATTAGTAGAAAACTAATAAGGCAGCTGTGAATCAAGAGCACATATGGGCCCTTAGAAACAGAGGAGAACATGTGGAAGTTATGATGTACTCAATTTTCCAGCATTCTCTCCCATGCCTAACCCAAAACACAAGACTGTATTGTGTGACTGGGGAAGGAGAGAAAAAAAGGGAAATGAGAAGACAGAGAGAAAAGAAAAGGGCTGATTGTAGTGAGCCAAAACAGGGTCAAAGTTCCTCTGTCACTTTAGTGCTCGGCCAAGCTGAACTGTGTTGGACATGGGAGTCCAAACACACATCACACTCACAAAATACAGAAAGGAAAGACTGAGAGGGAGCAGCGGTGAGTGTGATCTGATCAGGCAGCCGGAAGTCGGAGATCATTCAATGAGCTATCCATAGTGTACGGTCTGCTGCCAGAGGAAGAAACCTGGAACCTGCTCAAAAAACTGGAGCAGTGGTTCCAAACTTAAAGTCTAAAAACCTTAGAGAGGTCATATTATGCTTTTTGTCTTTTTCCCTTTCCTTTATTGTGTTATACATCTTTTTTGTGTATGTAATAGGTTTGTGGCCTGGCCGATTATCGGTGCCGATATTTAGCATTTTTCCAATAATCTGCATTGGTCATTTTATAAACAGATAGCCGATCTAATTAATTAATAAAAATGATGTCAGGAATATAGTTTATTTAACATGTTTGTTTCCAGTGAGAAACTGATTTTACATAGTTACTTTGCTGCTTTTGTTGTTGCTCTGAAAACAGTATTTATTTTATATTGTTAGGGTTTTATTGATGCATTTATTGATACTATTTATGGGTTATGTTCTTTATCTATACTCTGATTGGTTTTTCATTACTAAATAATTGTCTTTTGAAAATATGTTTATTTAAAAAAGAGTAAATTCAGAACAGTAATCAAATTTAATATTTTACTATAGGCAGCAGGTAAAGACAAAGTTTATGATAATTTATCACTCAGTCCATCTCCTCATTTAATATTTATAAAGATTAAACACGACAATTAACTTGTGTTGTTATTTTGAACAAAGTTTTGTGTAATTTTTTTCCATTTTGACACCAAGACTAAAAATTTTAAACCAAATGCATAGCGGTTCCACATATCGGTCATCGTTGTAATTGGTTATTAATAATCGTATTTGGGATTCTCCGGGGAAAAAAACTCATCGGTCGATCCCTACAGTCAATGACCATAAAGTTGTTATTGTGCTGTAGACAGTGCACAGTTAAAAATGTTATGTATGAAAGATCAATGTCTGACAAATTAATAACTCACCACTCTGAATCTCTTGCTCCAGTCTAGGTTGCTAAGCTGATTCGGAAACATGTACAGATGAACTGAAGCTGTGTTTACTGGCTTGTTAGGACCCGCCCTACTCTGCTTCTGATTGGCTAGTAGTCATTAGCTAGGCACTGCACAACTCCCAACAAAGATCTCGTAGTATTGTAGAAGTGAGTTAGTTCACTCCGTAGCTAAAACAGAGCGGTCAACACGCAGGGTGAAATGAGGTGCTGCAGCAATGTGCAGCATGACCAAAAATTAAACCATGTAAACCTGTTCTGCTACAACCTCTAAAGAAAATGATGAACCTGAAAATGAGCATAATATGACCACGCTCATTAACCCTAAAAAGACTGCAATCTCCACAGATGACTCATTTCCACTGACACATATTTTTCAGTCTTGGCGGTGGGAAGGGGCACATGATGAATGACTATGTAAATTCAGATAATATACTGGACGACAGGTAGACTATGATTAGAGTTGTGTTGCTAGGCAACACGCCAAATCCTGCAAAAAAGATAAAATATTGTAGTCATGTATGTGACAGTACAAGAACAGATGAAGAAATCATGTGTCTTACCGATTTGCAGGATGCTAAAAACGGAGGAAATATGTCACACTTGGATAAATGGTGGATGGACAGTTGAAAGCAACAAAACATCATCATCAGGTGAGCTTTTTCTCCGACACTGAAAGCTGATGAACTGGAACTATGAAATAATTCACTAACCCACTCACGGCACACAGCAATAATTGATACTGTTTGTTACATATTTGGCTTGGAACTATGTATAATATACATTTCTTACTCTACTGTCTGCACAAATTGCTTGTTGATTTATCCAGATTCATATATGCATTGATCCTTCAGTGGCTGCATTGTGCTTTTAGTTATTGCTTTTTTGTAGGAAAAATAATTTTACAGAGATGGAGGTTGCTTTTTAATTTTAGTTCAATCTGAGATATCTTGTGGTCATGAGGACTCCTATAATGTCTTTAAGGCTCAAACATATCTTCACCCAAAACATGCTGATTGACCAAAAGCATTTATAGTAAAGTATGGAATAGTTTTTTTTCCTTGTGCAGGGTGATTAAAACATGTATTTGTTGTGTTCAAATGTAGAAAGCCAATCCTCCCTCAACTCTTATTTCTGAAACTTTTTTTCTTTCACATATACAGAACTATTATCTGTACATGTCTGGATCTGTAAACCTCGACAGTTTCGAAATGCTTCTTTGAACATTGTTTAAGTTTTGTTAGACCAAGAACTCAGGACTGACTAGCTGAGTTGAAATATCATGGCTTATTTGGCTTTCCACACCATATACCCCAAGCCGAAGGTTCCTAACCTGGGGTCAGGATCCCTCCCACGAGGTTGTAAGATAGTTTTAGGGGGTTTAAGATAGTAGACAAACATTTATGCTATAAAAATGTGCATATTTTCCTACTTTCCTTTAATCTTTGCTTAAAAAAAAAAAAAACATTACTTGTTATAATTATAGAAAATAAAATAAACAAACAAACCTGTAAAGCAACCTGTAAGAAGCCACAAATTGACACTGCTTTGTTTTTAGGAGCACACAAGAAAAAGCTGTGCTACACCCACCCTGTGAGTTGCTGCCGATGCCTAGATGCATCATGGCAGCTGGCAGATTTCCGGTGCTGCTGCCCCCACTGAGGTTCGGGTATCCTCCATTGTCATCAGGGTCCAGCGGGGTGGACAGGGGTGACGGGAAGTGCAGGTTGCTGAGGTCGGGCAGGGAGCCGCCGGTATTTAACAAGCCCTGGTAGTGGGACAGACCTGGGTTCTGCTCCGGAGATGGGAATATACTGCAACAAAGGTACATAGAAAACTTTGTTTGTCCCTACAGGATAAGACTGATGCTCTGAATACATTTTAATTCATGTAAATATTGTGCATAATTAAAGGCAGTGTCATGTAATATGCTGCCATTGCCATTTCAAATTGACAAGACATTTCTTTGACTCCCATCCACTTGTTCTAGCCTCTTCTTTTTTACACCCACACTCCAATTCCTCTATTATTTCTCTAATTTCCATTTTTGCTCATATGCTACATTAAAGGCATATGAGCAGCAACAGTGACTCATTGTTGTCTGTCCCCACACAAAAACTGGCACAACACAAAACAATGAACAAATGCTTGCCTCCACAAACATATAAACCGTGTCGGTTTCTGTCAGCACAAGACACAGCATGAAATAAAGAGGCTAAAGCAGCTTAGTGCTGGCTGCACAGGTCATAATGTGTCTTTTTTCATCACTGTGTTCATCAAGAGGACATCTTACTAAGAATCTTAAATCTGTGAAGGATCCCCAGAAGACTGTATTGCTTTCTGTGTGAGAATTTGAGCTCTAAATTATGGCTGATCTGTACCATCTACTGGCAACATGGTAAAGAAAAACTGCTGCTGAAGTATTGCTAAAGTATTGCTTGTAAAAATGGAGACATCCGTTTGCTTCCAAATCATGACATGACACCGGATGGCAAACTTTTAAACAACGCCCATGAAATCTGACTGTAATATACTCCATTACTTTAAAGGTTAGAGGTGTAAAGAGAAACACAGACATCCTGTTCGATGAGGTGGGAATGTGTGGAATTTCATTTCCAGGATTCTATTGTTTCTGTTGACCACCTACAGCAGCTGCAGCGAATGTGGCATTACACATGCTTTGTGTAACATCACATTAATGATGATCTGGGTATGATGGAATAAAAAAAAAAAAAGTTTCATCACGAATAAGCAAAAGCACACGTTGACCCTTTGCTTCGGCCCTCACTTACTTGATTCCAGGCACTTCACATGATTTAGGCCTTGAGGCCAGAGACTGGACCTAAAACAGAAGCACAAACATTACAATTATTTGTCTGAACCAGATAATAACACTCCAACACTGCATTTTCATTTTCAGAATATCATTTCCAGGTTCATAGCATACCGTGTATAGATATTAGCACAAAAATGTTTTATGGCATTAGGACAGAATGGGCAAAATACACACACAGGAAAAAAAAAAGAAGACAAAAATCACACAACTGCAGTAAAAAGAAACAACATATTGGCTGCCAGTGGGACTTGTACAATCTGTAATTAGGGATGCACTGGTCCCTATACAATCACTTTAACTTCGACTATGAAACCAGATACCGGTGAGGCCAGTGATCGCTATGGCATTAAAAAGAGTTGGCAGCCTTTCGTGACTGATACATATACATTGTGGTGGAAACACTGAATTCTCATTAAGACACTGACAAAGAAACTGTACTTTAATGTGTCTGTGAAGACTCTCAGTCATCCAGGTCATAGTTATCCAATTATCTCAATTTGCCACCTTAGATGTATTTAATGTCAATGTTAGTCAGATCAGTGTATTTCTATCTTTAATGAGCAGCAACTCCCCTGAAATCCACCATGGAGTGGAAAGCATTGGCAAAAATCTGCCCCCTTCCAGGATTGGCTGAGCAAAGAAAAGTCATGTGCAGATCCAAAAGATATTGTCAAGAAGGAAAATTAGCATTGGACATGAAAATTTGCTGTTTCATCCCATGTAGTAAGTAATGATGGAGGACAACTGATTCTGAGTCTAGTACACCTCGAGAGGCCCAGAGTCAGATTGTTTTTTGCATTTTCTTCAATAGTTTGACGTCGTCTATAATTTTCTCCATGATGCTGTGAATGCTTTGGTTGTTGGCATTTCTGATCCCAGAAATCTGTCTCAGGCCCATCCTGTCTGATCACCTATTTATAGTCACACAGGAAAGACTGGTTCAATGTGTAGTCTGGCAGGTTTCTGCAAAGTCAGGAATTTAAAGGTGTCACAATCTCCTCATGTGACACCGTGACAATGCTAAAAAGACATAAACGTTGTGCAGTCTGATCCCGTTATTAAAGTCATTATTTGGAAGTGTTCATCGTCAGCACGCAGCAATGCACCCAGGTGTGAGATCAGTGAAGGCCTGGATTTACAGATGATAAGCTGCTTCCTTACCATCTGTTAAAACACAAAAAGCATCAACCAGACATTGAAGTAAGAAGTAATAAGTCTCACCTTCTTGGCCTCCCACAGCTGCTTGGGAAGGGGCTTACTGACGCCTATTAGATTCTCATCGTTAGGCAGGGAGGGGAAGGAGAAGACTGCAGAGAAGAAGGTACACTTGAATTAAACATGTGTTCTACACTCTATAAACAAACTAACTAGATCATTTCTCGAATATTGAAGGAAAGTACAACTCACCATTTCCAGAGCCGTCCACATCTGCCTCATTTACACTAGCTGCATGCCAGCCTCCGTGAGACACAAACAAACAAAAAAGGGAGAGGGAGAAATAAAGAAAGGCATAAAAACAAAGAGGCGAACATTAGAGGATATTCAATATTAACCAGCTGTTTGAATTATCCTGGCATGTCTGGCACAATGATCGGTCACTCTGACAGGAACAGGCCCTTTGGAATACACACGGCAATTACTGTGCAGTTTCATAAACACAACAGCTGGGCATCTGGCATCATGTTATTAGTCACATCGATGAGGAAAGGGAGGAGAGAAGTTGAGTGGTGGGGGGTGGGTTCATAGACTGATGAGGATTTAAGAGAAGACCATTGTTCTCTTGAGCCACAAAGAGCCTTCTCTCTTCTTACTGTAGACCCGATGGCAGATACACATGCCTTTGTTTTTTCCTCCTTTTAACTTTTGTCTATTCCGTGTCTAACCTTTACATTTAGCAAAAGCACTTCCAGTGCATTCTTACTGCGTACTTATTAGGAAAATATGTTTTGTTTCTCTTGATGTCTCCTTCAAGTCTCATTGCTTTAACTTCAACTCAGCTTCTCTCACATTAGCCTTTGAACCATTGCCCACCCATTCCTTCTCGTTCCATGCTCTCAGTCTCTCTGAGGCCTATTCATTTTGAGAGGCAGCTTTTTGGCTGGAACAGATGGGACAATGAGGCGATACAACAGTCTGGCATCATTACATTTCCCTTCAAAGGTATCTGGTCACCGTTGCTTGCGGAGGCGCAACTGGAACGGAAACAGGACAACTGGGATGGAAAATGGCCGACTTGTGTCCCCGGCTGGATCACTTACACTGTGCAATGCACTAAATATGGGTGTTGTAATTACTCAGGGTTAAGAAAAAAATACCACTGTCTATTGCTAGAGCATAACAGTAATCAGAGGCCTTTCAGCTGCAGAGGTAACATTAGATTAGAAAGACTGTAGCTGAACCCCTCTAAGTGTTTCCACCTTGGCATTGTGACTCATTGCTGTAATCCCTAGTTAGATGCTTCTTTAATCATCAGGGCTCAACACCAATCAAAACAAAGTGAAACCTTTCGGGGTGTCAACGAGGGCCTGGGGATTCATAGCTCTCTGCGCTCCTATGATGGCAGCAGTGAGGCGAAGACGCTACACTGCTCGTTCCCTAACATGAACCACTTTGGTGTCAAAGCCTCTTTAAGAGGAAAGAATAAACAGCCTGTACAGCTATGTGTAGTATGTGCTAGTGGAGTATATACAGCAGGCTATGGCCTATGGCACTGTATATGCTATGTGATCCTCCACAGGCAGCTCAGTTCATTTGAGGAAATATAATCATCTCCTAACAAATACAGTTTAACCATAATGGCTTGATTCTAGGTCTGCTGACAGCTCTGCACTGATGGAGGCTCTGCCCAAGGCATAAGACATTTTAAAATGTCATCATGGGCTCTGAAACTTGTGATGGGATTTCTTTGCTATTAGCTGAAATTCTGTGGAACCAAATGATACATCAAGAGAACCTGATAATTAAAATAATGGCCTTACACAATAGTTTTATGGGGCATGGAAGCAAACACGGAGCAATCATAAACATGTAATACCTCATATCAGCTATTTCTGTAAACAACACACACACACGCCAACGTTTCCAACTGGGTCTAAGGTGAGCCATTTAAAGCACAATAGACAGTGTGCTGTAATTCATATATCTACACTTGGTTGATACTGTTTGCAGATGAAACTCATACTTGGGCCTTCAGACAATGTCCTGTTTTAACTTGTTGGCTAAACACAGTAAGTAGTACTCCACTACAGGAGCACTTCTCTCATCCACTCCACACTTAATCAGTGGTGAGATCAGACAAAGGTGATAAACACTGTCAAAAATAAACTGGATGCTCAACAACTACAGAGATATAAACAGAACATCTGAAAACAACAATGGCCTGATGCTGATTTGTGTAACTGAGCCCGGAGTGGCTTAGAAGACGGAAAAGGAGCTGGCTGGATGGACTGTGTTCTCTGTTAATAAATGACCAAGGAACAGAAACACAAACACCATAAACTAGCATGATTACTTTGACATGGGCCTAGTGCAGGAGCAGCATGCATACTGCATGTGACTGAGAGGTATCTACCTTAAAAACATGTCAGCTCTTGATGCAATGACCTACAGTTCTGCTCTCACAAGGCTGTACCTTTGTTTTAAAGTACAGACAGGTGACAATCCATCCAATCCTGCTCTGTGGCAGGTATAACAATGCCGAGCAGGCCCAGTTAATTCTGATTTTGTATCAAGATGGCAAGAGGAAGAGATCCAAGTGACTTTGAAATATGGGAAAGTCATCAGTAAATAGGGTTGGAAATAGTGGTTGACTTTGGACAACAGAAGAGCAACTCTTCCTCAGGCAACTGAGAATGTCAAAGCAGGACGTGATCAGACTGTCAGCAACAGTCCATCGACAATAACAAAAAGAGTGATATTATAGTAGAGCTGCAGTGCATAAACCCCTCATTAGAAAAGATGAACGCACAGTTCAGAGGTTCAAAACCCATCGGCACTGCTCTACAGCGATGTGGAAAAAAGTGACATGGTCAGATGAGTCACTCTTCACCATATTCTCGACACGTGGGTGAGTGCATGTGGTGAACAACAAGAGAACAGTACAGGCCTCAATGTTAGACCCCTACAGTAAGGGGGTCCAGTGGCTCTGTTACTCTGTGGGGACATTCTGCTGGCATGGTTTGGGTCCACTTGTCACCTTAGAGGGACGTGTCACTGCAAATCAACACAAAGTTGTTCTGACTCATCACCTTTACCCTGTGATGAAACATTTCTATCCTGATGGGAGTGGTCTCCTCCAGGATGACAATGCTCACATCCACAGGACATGAAGGCTCACTGAATGGTTCCTTGCGTATGTGCGTACGTGTGAAAACGTTGTGAATCATATACTTTGGCCTTTGCAGTCTCCAGATCTCAATCCAATTGAACAACTATGGAAGATTTCAGATTAACACTATCTTTAAAAAGAAAGGTGTTTATCCCTCCAGTAGACTTCCAGAGACTTCTGTAATTAATGCCAATGAAGCTGTTTTGGTGGCATGTGGTGGCCCAACACCATACTACAAGACTTTATGTTGGTTTTTCCATTAATTTGTCACCCGTCTGTATAATGTACCTGGTGAGGGTTAGAGGTGACCCTGTCAGCTCTGCCCCTTGGGGTCATTTACACTCACTTCATCAAACAGCACAGAGATTTGTGTTAAATCATGTCAGCAACAAATGCAAGAGTTGGTTTAACAGAAATTTAAATACATTATTTTATAAAGGGATGCTGTATTGTAACTAGGGAAGTTTTATAAAGTATAAAAAGCTCAAATAAAGAGACTGCAAAGCTATAGGCATGTAATAAATAAAAAGGCATTTAACATTTAATGAGAATGTCCATTCCACAGTGAATGATTAATCCAATGCAACCAGACCAGAAAACAGTACAGCGGGTGCTTTTTCCATAATGATAGTGAGGAATTCTGCCAGAGGTAGCAGCTCTGTTAGTAGGAAATGATAATAACGAATGATGTGAGTGTTTTACTTGTGTTCCTGAAATGAGATTCAGTCTGGCAAACATCTAATGCTGTTTTCATTGTTATTTAAGTTATAGAAGTTTTGCTTGGTTTACAACAAGCTTGAAGATCCCTCTCGGACACGTTTTAAGATTCTGCTTTGAAGAACAATTTGTGATCCTGTCAAAATTCTGCAAATATTGTTCCTTCCAGAAGTTTCAGAATGACGTCCAGATGATGCAGCTAAGGTACAAGCCTCCATAAGATGGCTTGGAGTTAAGGATACATTAAAACAAAGGCATCGGTTCCAAGATACGGATGACAAAACAATTAAACACAGTCAAATAGACACACTAATAAAGAAACTGCTCTGAAGGAGAGTATCTTCTGTCCCGAGTGTGTGTTTGTTACTCTCACCATTGCGCTGGGGGGGGCCTCGACCCATCTGCTGGTTCATGCCAAAGGGGTCCTGAGGGTTTGGGTTCATAGCGCTTGTATGGAGAGCAGAGTCTGAGTTGGTTCTGTGTAGGAGGAAGGAGGAGGAAAATTATGCAAATTGTCTCAGCACCTTGGGCAGAGGCAGAGGATTTCTCAGGGCCGTAAGGTCAGTGACTCACTCTGCTTCCTGCTCTGCCTCCACACAATCTGCATTCATCTGCAAGCTCACACTGACCTTTACTCATAAACATCCTCACAGCACTGGACCAAATGTTTATCAGCCTGGGATGAAAAAACATTTTGGCCCAGTGATGAAATAATGATCACCTTAAAGCCACTGACAGCCAAAGCCAATGACATTATTTGTTATCCCTAATAATACTGATGCAGGGGAACTGATAACAGAGTTCTCGACATAACTTTAAGATCAACTATCTTTATCTAGTTTTTAAAGATTCAGGAATTTCATTTTGTGACAGCTTTTACTTGGAATTGATTTGACAGGGATTTCTCCACTAGCTAAATAATGTCAAATATTCTGTTCATCAGATATATACATATTTTTTAATCTGGATGAAATATCAACAGCTACAAAAGATTTGTCTTCACTTGGTTGTATATATGTAATATGAGTTGTAAATTCACACATTTACACACACATGCATGCACACACATGCACACACACACGCACGCACACCCTTGAGTCCTATATCGCTTCAGCTGCGAGCTTTCTCTAGTGCTATCCATTAAGCCTCAATGGGTCCTTTCATGCGTCATCCCTCCTTTCCTTCTAGTACATTGTAGCAAATTGTAGTAATGAGACTTAAGTCTGATTCATCTGAATATGATGCTTTTAAAGCTGGATTAATTTCATCAATTATGGTGGTATGAATTAGCATAGAAAAAAACACTCGAATAGCCTAATGCTTAGTCTAACATACATATTTTATGTAAATTGTTTGATTGTCCGGGCAAATGTAAAATGTAGCCACGTAAATGGGAAATAAATAAACAAACATATACAAAAAGATAATCAGAGAGATCACTAGTCAGACTGAATGAACAGTTTTTTTTTAAGTTGAATTTTAAATTCAACACATGGCAAGCGACACAGTTTCAAAGGATGGAAAACTCAGTGTATATAATTTAATATATTTGCCATGTTTTCCATTAAACAGCAAGGTCACAAAAAGATAACCATTAGAAGCTATCATTTCTTTTCACAGTACACACACAACAAGTTTTGACAAGTCTGTAACAGCCTAAATAAGTAATCTTTAAAGATTACTGACATTTTGGGAAATGTATTTGCTAAAGAGATGAAAGAGAGTGAGATTAAAGTAATTTTTATCTCTTTATCTGTAGCATGCAAAGTTCTTATGCATATTCATTCATTGTGTTACTTTCTCTTTAATCACACATTCACCTATTACAATTTTTAAATCAATTTTGTCAATTTAATTTTTGCAGTTTTAATACAGCTGCTTGTGTTTAGACAATATTTACCATTTTCTGATTGCCCTTTTTTTCAAATGACAAAAAGCATTGATATATTTCTCAAAGTAAGGTATCAGGTATCATACAGCCGCTGGAAATGGAAAATCTTAAATGATACCCAGACACTTATTTAAAATATATTGTTTTAACAAGCAGTTAGCTTACGCACTGAAGCAATTGCTTTGCAGCTTGGCACAATGATCACACACAGCGTCTCATAAGTTCTGTTGTCCTCACACACATTTATAAATCTGAACAAAACCCAGCTGACTCTTTGATGTACTGGTGGGTATCAGCATCCAGTTTTATGCAAAGCTAGTAACTCGTTATAATGCTCCCTGTATACTGAACCCAAAATGAAATTTCTATACATTTAAAATTCAGCTCTTGCAAATAAGTACATTTCCCAAGATGTTATAAAGGTATGTTTACAAAGAAACATTTAAAGGTTCCCCCAGTGAACCACTTAATTATACTTATTGTAATTTTCTTCAAAAGAAAGCAAATATTTTTTCAACAATTAAGTTTGAGGATGTAATCAGATCCATGTTGCACTGCCCATGTTCGCTCCATGGTCAGCTCAAACTGGATTTGCATTGAATTCAGAAATCTTTATTTAACTCTCAGAGCTCAGTTTCAAAAACAACACTTTACAAATACAACAATTGGGAGAAGAATGTGAAAAGGCTGAAAGGGAGAAAATGTGAATAAAGAGCCTTGATGTTAGACTGCGAAGGAGCCATGAGTCCTAAAGCTGTGTTAGTAAGAGAAGAACAATTGATTCATGTTTCAGAAATACCAAACTGGAAAGATGAGTGGAAAACTACAAGGAGAAAAAATTGTTAATAAAATTGACAGTTAACAGTCTTTCGCCGAGATTTTGTGTCCCTCTATCTCAGTGCTTCAACGGAAGAAAGGAGGATTATTGAGATGTTACAAATCAGGAGGAGATTTACAAAGGATAGAAACCAGAACGCAATGTAGTCAAGAGATTGCAAAAAGACAAAGAACAGAATTGTTGGCCTTTATGTGAGCGAGGGATAAAGTGGTAAAGATAGAATGGGGGAAAAAGAGAGGGGGGCAGGGGGGGGGGGTCAAGGGTCACCTGTTGAGTTGTGATATTAATCTAAACCCAGGCCGTTTTTCCTCAGTCCATGGCTGCTGTTCCCTTCAAAGAGAGACAGAAGAAAAGGATGACAGACAATTTTACTGGGTGAAAGCAGAGACCCCTGGCTCATACCATCAGGATTTTGAAGAAGACAAAGTATCTTTGTAAAAAATATGATTGTGTTGGTTTATGTGTGGAAGAAAAAAGACCCTGGAAAATGCTCAGATACAGCACAAAACCACTGAAAATGGAAAGACTGATTAAATTAAAAGCAGAGAGAACAGATGAGACGGAAAACATAAAGACAATCAATGACAGGAGTGCTAATGAGAAGACTGACTGCAAGCCAGGTTTATAAACCTGCAGCTGAGGAGCGGTTACAAGCTGTTCTACAGTATCTAATGGGGAAAGAAAACTGGTCCAACACAAATAGCTCTCTGGGGAACGGCTGGCCAGAGAGAGGAACGACATAAACAACTTGATGTGAAGGGTCATTGTCAAAGCCTGAAACGATGGAGTGGGAACGGTGACAGTGAAGTGGATGTTTCTGAAAAGTTCAGCAAAAACAGGTCTTGTCCTTAGGCTTCAAGTACATAGGCCTGCTTTTTAATTACATGAATACATGGTGGTTTCTTAGTCCAAAATGTTCAATGGCACTTTAGTTTAAGGTTAGGTAGTTTCACTTTATTACAACTTGGGGTCTTAATTCATACTTTAGAATTTATTTTGGCTATGATAACATTGTACTCAACACAACTGCAACCAATTGCTGAGATCTGGGAACACAGTGACATCTGTAGAATGAAGTCAGTCTGGGCAAGAAACAGGTCAGACAATCTGACGGCTTGTAAAAAAATTTGCCTGCTAGCGGGCACTGGAGAAAAATTTAGCCCTTTCCTTCCATTCTGTGCATTTGAATGTGTGCACAATCCTGTTGCCTTTAATTACCCATAAGGCACATACAGCTATCTCTCTTCTCTTTTTGTCTCTGTGCTCCACAAACAGTAATGGCCTTGTGTATCATTCCCACAACACCAGCAGGGGGGCGGTTAAATTCATTAATGCATTTTAAACACCCAGGAGTTGTTGTGTGCTCAAAAAAACACCACGTGGCCCCTGTAAGCGAAGTTGAGAGTGGATCCCGACTTTCTGTTCAATGGTGGTCCTCCAGCACAATGCACTGCAAAATTTTGACTGATTAGGGGAGGAACTGTACAGCAACAGCAGGAACATGAAACATACATTGAGTAAAGCCAAGAAACAGACATAAGTTCTACATAAAGAAGACTACATTACAGTACATTAATTTAGAAAATGTGTTATTTAATGCTGAATTCACAAGAAGGCATAAATAATTAAGACTTTTATGATGACAGCATTTCACAAAGTAAGTCCCCTTAATTCAACAAATCAGTAAAACTGCAGCAGTTTGAAGTATCTTGCTGTAATTGTTTTGGGTCAAATTTGTTGATCATTTAATAGTTCAATTTACATGTTTACTGTAATAACTGTAATAATAAAATTATATAAGCCAGAGTATGAGTTTATTAAATATCTGTAGCCATCACACAATAGCAGGTATGAGATGTGCAACCCCAGGTTTGCTATTTCAGTTACTTTGAGGTTAACAGATTAAACATAAATCTACTTGGAAATGCGGATCATGTAAGAATAACACAAACTGAAATAATAAAAAAGTACTGAAACTTAATTTTGACACAGGGCTCATCTAAAAGAAAGGTTCGCTACATTAAATAACAATTAATCAAATAAACACAAACTATTTGACACACACGAGGTTCAATATACTCAGGGGTTTTGTCGCTTGTAGATTATGGTGGCAGTTCACTGACTTCTCTACTTGTGCTACTCTAACATGACGTTTCTTTTTTTAATACCATTATTGTTACTTTTGGCCAAAGATGTGTTAATCAGAAAAAGTTTTGTTTCTAAAAACATTTAAAACACTTTTCTATAACCTGACTCATACCAAATGGTCACACTAAAAACAAGGCTATTACTAAGATCTTAAAAGTTTCACATGATGCAACACAAGAGCGTGAACGTCTCCAGTCATACTATAGGCATCTCCGTCATCTCTGACGGGGCAGTGTCCTTTAACGCACTGTGACATTTGATGAGCAGTGTAAAAAAAATGCAGATAAACTACAATACCTCCACTTGTGTCACATCACCTGCTTTAGCCACTATGCTTTTCACTGTAGGGTGTGATAGCCTATATCTATATTTAGATATGACAAATATCCGTCTGACACAATGACATGTTGATTTGGTTTTTGATTGTTACGGACATGCCTTTTCCAGAACGATTCCCTCATGTTAAGAAAAATGTAGTTATGTTGAAATTGATATTGGCTAACAAGCATATAGTATATCATATAAATATAATCTAGAAACAAGGCTCAGCTACTTTAATCAGCTAAAACAGAGCAGTGTTAAAGATGAAACACAAACAGACAGACTGAGCAGCAATCAGACCACATGGACGTTAGATAAAAGCCCTCAAGAATCAGCACACCACATTGACATTGACATTTAAGAGCTCTCCTCTGAAAGGCTTTTCTACAGAATAATCTACAGGGAGCTTGGTCTGAGATTTCGTCCCGAGAGAGGCTGGTACAGGAATAGCTGGCCAAAAATGGGTGAATAAAAGAAGACGAGAGCGTGGGACAGAATCAAGGCTCTGACCCTGAAACAGATGGTCTCGGAAGGGAAGCACCCAGGGCTGTACTCAGGTCTGATGCATGAGGACCTCAGGAACCAGTCCACTATAATAAATGATCTCCCAATGATTCAAGTTTAGATGGTTTCCTGACGCCGATCCTAACTCTGAAACGCTCAATCTCATACAACCTTTTACGTACAGAATTAAAAAAAAAAACCTTTTGAAGGAGTATCTGGGGGAGGTAATACCAGAGGATGCTTGGAGGGACATTTAAGAATGTGTACACATATCCTCTATCTGCGCAAGACATGGTCTTATTCAATGTAAAGTGTTACACTCTACCTATTAGACTAAAGCTAGGATGGCTAGATCTATGACGGCCTATCACTTGCTTGTGATAGGTAGCAGCATCCCTACTTATTTACTGGAGAGAGATCCAATTTATTAAGAAGATACATTTCCCACTTATTCCTTACAGACTTTTGTGGCGGTAGCAATACTGCTGTACTGATCATTTGTGTCTATTATGGACACACTTTTCTGCTAACTGACTGACGGTGGTCTTTTTAGTTGCTTAGGGTTGTGCAATTTTAGTATTTCATAAGTTGTTTTGGTGTTAGGGCTGGACGATATGGCCAAAAATGTTGTCACGGTTAAAACTTTTATATCTTTTGATATCGATAATTATCACAATAAATATCAAATTGTTATTTCTTTCGTGTTTAAAGGCTGATTTTTGCTCCTGAGTGAAAGTTGAAGAAACCTGATGGTTAATTGTGGTTTAAACTCTCCTTTATGGTCAACACTTGAGGCCAAACAGTGGATCACTTTACAAATCTGAGATAGAATATTCAAGACAATTATGATAAAATCTTTGTCAACAAACATGCATGAGTAAAAATTAAGTATAAGCGTTTTGTAGTCCGTCATCCTTTTACTTTTCATGAATACTCTGATGACTTGAATGCCCTTGAAAAACTCATTAAAATTTTTTTTAAGTTAAAAAAACCCCCGGCGTAATATTCTTTGAGACACCACATCTCAGAATGAGCACTTTCTTTGAGTAAACTCTAGAGGACAGATGGTGGATATAAAACACCACAGACCGACTCACTACAGATGGACAAAGTTGGGAAATCACTGTTTTTTTTGCTTTAAAAAAAAAAAGAAAAAAGAAAAAGAAACAAAACTGCATCACCAAATCCAGAGAGATGATAAAATCTGTTGGCCAGACCTGCTGGTCATAGAGCGGTTAAAGGCTATGTGAACAGCTCTGTTCCCCTGCATTTCTGTAATGCCTGACGATCCCTTAGCACTGGCCCACTGCCTCCGAGACTTGATTTAAAAAGAGGCTGGGAAGCTTGGCATGAGTTATCTTAATACAAACATGCAGCAATAAAAATATAATGTAATTGCCACAGAAACACTTGCTCTATGCCAATTGTCAGTGTTCAAGCAGCTGGGTGTATAGCAGATAGCTGATCACTGCTGTGATAGTTAAAGCACGGAAACAGTTACAGAGCTCTGTGGCTGTTCTCCAGAGCTGACTGGCGGTAATGCAGTGCAGATGCGGTTGGCGTTGTAAACACTTAACGCCCCACTCTCCCCTGAGATGGACAAGCAGAGTCTGCCTGACTGTAAAAACACATGAGCCTAATCCATTTCTGTGGTAGGATATTAAGTTGAGGCACTGATCTGTTCTTTCGACAAGAGGATTTATTTATGTAATATATTTTAGCAATAGCCTCTTATAAAGGAGCGTAACAAAAAATAATTTTCTTCAATGGTATTTCAGAGAAAGCTACTAGAAGAAGAGTGTTCCTAATCTGGCTAGACTTCAGTCCACACTGATTTCCCACTTCCCCTCCAACAGTGTGTTATGTCTAAAATGTTCCATCAGCAGTCTAAGAGTAAAAACACAACACTTATTGTGCAAAAGCAAGCTTATGTACTGTTCATTCATTTGTCCACATCCAACATCCAGGACAAGGACACTCTTGCAAAATGTTGATGTTGAAATGACAATCATAATATCATTTGTGAAATTACCAGGTTGCAATGGAGTATGACCATGACAAGTGGTGCAATTTTGCTCCCATGTTCAAAAAGTTGATAAAATATTACATGACAAGTAAGGATGAGTCACATTTTTTGAATAGTCGTTAAATAATAAAACACATCATAGTTTATGCGACTATCGTCTTGTCTTAAAAAATTTATTTTCACCGGCCCACCTGCCGGTTACGTACCAGGCGCCGGTATAACGTGTGTGGGGCAAATTCAGTTCAGCTACAGCACTGTGGGATGGGATGATGCTCAGTTGCAGCCTTAAAAGTGTTTAGGTCGTGTATTGTGTTCACTGCTGCAGAGGACATAAAGTACCTGTTTACAGTATGAACGCAACCATGTCAGGCTACCGTTCTTCGTCAGCAGAGCGGTACAGACCACTAGTTACCAGCTGTATACTTTACTAAGTTACTCTCTCCAGTGCTGGCACAGTGCTAAAACTAAACATGGAGATTTATCTGGCTAGACGTTACCAGCTACCAGCCATAAATTAGTCTGAGAAACAACTCTGGGCAAAAAAAAAGTCACATAGACACAAAAACACAAGGTCCAGGTGGAAAAATACCAAAGTTACCCATTAAGTTCTATCCTACTATTTTTATGTAACATTCATGTCCATCTTCTTTGTCCAAATGTGTGAGCAGACATTATCGAGTAGGCTACCTCACTCAGTTGGCAAAAGATCTTGATGATGCAAAATGATTGAAAAACAGCAACAGGAGATAAAACACTGACACTGCCAGATGCGGCAGATGAAATGGTTTACTCCTACTTGCACTGTTTGATGTCAGTAATACTTGCACTGGTGGTTTGAGTGTTTTCATATTGTTTTCACTTAAATGCTTGAGTTTTAAATAAATAATTAAGACCTGTGTTCTATTGATATCATTAGTAAGCAACAATTAATATCCTATTAAATAGAGTGAGCTAGTACAATGTTAGACTTTTTCAAACACCCATGTTTGTCTTAACTGATCCTTTAGAAAAAAGATGCAAGCCAGATGAAATATCTAGATCAAATCAGAACGTTTTTGGAAAGTGAGCTGGTCATGTTACACTATGGTCAAAACATAATCAACACTAAAACTAAAAAGACAATAAAACTAAAACTTGTGTGAAATGTTCTCATGGTAAGTGGATAGGTGGACATTAAGCAGACGGATCTGGGTGCTCTCCAAGCTTTCAGATTCAGTCCGTTTAAGCCAGCACTAAGGGGAGACTTGTATATCTCTGCCTGTGACAGCGGAGTGGGCCAAAATCCACTGCTGAGAGGGAAGTTTATCCCTGTTACACACTGTGACAACAGTCTGTTGCAGGTTGGAGCAGGAGGCTCAGCTTGGCCTGCAGAGACTTGACAGAGCAGATGCCAATCACATACAGGGCTTTTGGCGGGTAATTGTGGAAGAGAAGAAATCGCCACAGGGAGAGATGAACATGAGTAGAATGAAGAAGAGATAAATGGTGTGCAATTTCACAACGTTGCATCAAACACTGTTTATGTAACCTTGTTTTTTTTTTTTTTGTTTGTTCACAATTCCAAAAGCAGGGCCATTGTGACTGAACAGCTACAATCAAAAACAGGGTGTGTGGTCACAAACCGTTGTGGTCCATCACTTCGCAGCAAATAACACAGGTTTATATCACGATTACGATTAATCTCATCAATTTAGAAGTTCACTTCATGTAGAGTTTGAATGATAGGTCTACTACCCTACAAACTGAAGTTTAGATGACGTAATGCTCAAGCTTTCATTGAGAAACATAGTCTGGAACAAAGCAATGCTGCGTAAATTAAACATGAGAGTCAGTGCTTTGTGCCACAAGGCCCTCCCAGAGACACACCAACCCTAAGAACACTTGAAGTCTGGTTGTTTCTAAGCAAACCTGTTTTCTGCCGTCAACAATGACGAGAGGGCGTGGACCTTATTCACTTCTACAGTACATGCTGTTATAGTACGCTCAACAAGGACCCTGGCAAATGTCTGTGTCTGCAACAGGCAGGGTGATTGGCAGCCGGCCAAGCCAGCATACACAACACAAGTGTGGACACAGAGCAAGAGTGAAAGACAGCGAGTGGGGAGGAGCTTGGCTGAGCTTTTTATCACAGGGCCATAATTCACTCCCTTGTAAACACTGAGGAAAAGCTGTCCACCAATACAGTGACCGCTCTGCATAGGCACAACCAGAGCTAGAAAAAGGATCTTACTGTTCACACTAAGGCCAGCTCATGTATCATTGTTTTCCAGCAGGTACTGTTATTGAATTTCTGCTTAGTTGGAGATTCTATACCACAAGGCATTGAAGCTGTGACAACATAAAATCCCTAAACAGTATGTCGATTGCTGTTGGGCATTGACCTTTAAAGCAAAAGGCTATCTGTCAAACACCTTTAGGTAGACACAGCACTTGAAACATTTGTGCAGAAATAATGAAAGCGAAAACTCCACCTGCCACCCTGCTTCAGTTCAGCCCTTGACATCTGCTGGTTATATATTATTTCTGATTTGCGTTTGATGGTGGGTGAATTTAAAAAGAAAGTACTAGTAAGCACAGAGAGGCTTGATACAGGAAACAAACTGGCAAGAGGAAACAGTTCCTGTTGTAAAATAATCTGGTTAGAGGAAGAGAAAACAATAACCATTTTGTCAACAACTCAACATATCTGTTACTCACCTTCTCCAGTTGTTGTCCAGAGGCGGGGACAGGTACACTGCTCCATACGGAGAGCTCTCTATGTAGGTTTTAGATAAGGAAATTACAGGTACAAATACAGAAACATCACTTAATACTTATTAACTTTAAAAAAAACATTGCATGAATGTATTTCCTTGTTATTAGATAGCACCACAGAAAGAAATGGAAGACAACTAGAACAAACACATTTCCAGTCTGACCTATAAGTACAAAAGCGCCTGTATTTGACTTCACCCTGACTTTTTATTTTATTTAATAATGAAACAAAAATGTATTCTAATTATAGCTCTAAGCTCAACTGCATGACATAAAATATTCGATGGTGAGAGTTTGACATGTTCAAAGAGAAAAGAAAGCATTCATATACTAAGCACATTCTCATCAAAGCCGTATTGTGCTGAAAGACAAGTGTGAACAATAGAGCTGCCCTTTTCAAATACTTAATGAAACAATGACAGCATTATTTGATTTACTACTGAATGCAGAGGCAGCGTTCCTGGCATTGTCTGTGGAAGGGCAGGACTTCAGAAGGGCGGTGTTTCGTCTTGCAGTCAATCTTTTATTGTTTGCAAGTCGAGCTACTTTGCTCAGGAAACTGTCTCCTCTCTGGGTAGTTATTTAGAGAAGGGTATTAAAAATGTTGATCAATCAACATAAACAAGCTAAAGCATTCATACCTTTGTTCATTTAGCTGACGCTTTTATCCAAAGCGACTTACAATTCTACGCATTTCAGAGGTCACACGCCTCAGGGACACAATGGTGGATGGGTCACAGTGGGGAATTGAACCTGTGTCTCTCACACAAGACGTGTCTTAAGGCCAACCAATGTCCTACACAGCATCTGTATAGAGATTTACAGAGACTAGAGCCCTGCTATAACTCATTGTCCCTCACACAAAACATGATGGGATAAGCCCCTTTTCAAATTTACACAAATAACTAAGTGGAAAGGACACTAATGTGGTTTCTCCGGGTTGGGGTCAAGCGGTATGTCCATTATGCAGAAACTACACACCACTACACTACTACAAGAGCAGTGACTGTAAAATTGGTACATAATTAGAAAAGCGCCTTCTATTTCTTTAAGTACTACACTATACATTTTCCTTTTCAAGATGTTGCGCTGCTCCCAGTCATCATCATTTAAACCACTCTACATAGCAGATTATGGTCTAGTTTGCAGCTGCCAGGCTGAACAGATTCTTAATGGATGTTAAACAGCTGAACTATGGACCCCCCAAGTGCTCTGCTTTTTCCTGGGGGCCCCCATCTACAAAGTTTGTTCTTAGTGAGCATAACTGGCAAAAGGGCTGAGTACTGGGATTTTCAGTGCTAGTGCTGACACAATATTAATGCAAAACAATACTTTCTTCAATACCTTACTTTGTGGAAAATAAACATTTTTCTACAAATACCGTTTAACCATTTAACATAACAAGTCAAACTTTTCAAAGTTAGGGTAGGCAAGATTGGAGAAACCAGCAAAAGACAGCTAGACTTTGAAAAGTATCCAACCGAAGAAAATCCCACTCCTTCCCTTAAGGCACCCCCCTCCAAAGCCACTCCCCCAAAACACATGTTCACATTCACTGAGTGTACGTTGGCAGAGTGCACGCAGGTAGGCTGTGCTTATTACTGTCCTGCAACAGCCACAGATATTTGTGTCAGCGCATTCGAATTATTGGTTGCTGTCGGGACATAAAGAGAATTTCAATAAATATATCATAAAATGCTTCCGAAATAAAATGCTAAACACAAGCAGCTATACAAGGATTTTGCCTACATAAAATCTACACAATTATGCAATTATAAAATTAGTAAATATCTGATTAAGGCATAATTAATAATTGCAATATTTTGGCAATACACATTTACTGCCCTTTGAGTGGTTGATTGTTAAGAAATATTTGCAATGACTGCCTCATCACAAGATTTTGTGCAAGAAAGAGCAATTTAAGTTTTAACGTACAATGAAATAAAATTTGCATCCATTGATCAATTGTCCTGATATCAGTAGATTTTTGTGGAGAAACTGATATAGCGGTTAAGAGGTATCTTATTGAAATAAGTATTTATAGTTTGGAATGTCAATACGCATTGTGGAACTGGACCCTTATTTCTTACACTGGTCTGGTTAAGTTGCAGGATCATTATTAAGAGGATAAAGAATCGATGTTAGAATTAGAATAGATGTGGAAAAATGCTGCAAAGTTAGAATGTTTTTTAAAAAAAATCCATGTTAATAGATTATATTTATATTTGCCATGCTGTAGAATAAATTTGGGGCCAATCAGATGCCTCCCTGATAGTATTGCATGATGAATAAGTATCTAACCAATTGATATCAATAATTATCACAATAATTGTCAAATCATTAAGTTTAGAGGCTGATATTTGCTCCTGAGGGAAAGTTGAAGTAACCAGATGTTTTTTGGTTTTTTTGGTTTTAAACTATTCTTTATGGTCAGAACATGACAAACACTTGATGTGAAACAGTTGATTATTACACAAATCTGAGGTAGAACATTTAAAACTATTATGATAAAATCTTTTTTTTCAACAAATATGCATGAGTAAAATTAAGTAAAATCTTTTTTTCAGTCCCTTTTCCTTAACAAAGCCTAAGTTCAGACTGCAGGCCAATGTAACCCAAATCCAATTTTTTTTTACTCCGACGTGGCCTTGTTTCCATTTATGGCTTTTTGGCCGCAAGTCTCCCTAGATGGCCACTTCCGACTTCTTTGGACAGAAGATAAGTGGACCAGGATCCAACGGTTTTCTGCCAGCTATGAGCTCTGAACTGTTAGACATCTACTAACTGCGAAGGGAAGTAAGCATGATGCGTCTTTCATCTGCTGCAGTAAGTTTCTTTACTACTACTACTGTGTCGACAGTCCTCCACGTTGCCCGTCTCTTTGTGCTTCTTCAACAGAGCTTTGACAGCACATCTGGAAACCCGCCTGCCTTGCGATTTCTGCCTGGGAGAGATCTTGCTGATGCAGTATACAGTAACTGCCTTGTGTCTTCTTGCTGTGTTCAGTCTTGCCATGGTGTATGACTTTTGACAGTAAACAGTCTTCAACAACCTCACCTTGTTAGCCGAGTTCGGTTGTTCCTCACCCAGTTGTATCCTTCCAGCCGTTTCTGTTTCAGTTAATGATTGTGTTTCAACCTACATATTGAATTGGCTATCATTAGCATCTGTATGGAATAATTGTGTAATCCTGCACCTGTTGATATGCCTACAAAATCCCTGACTTTGTGCAAGTGAACCTACAAGAATGGATGCTGTTTTGAAGACAAAGGGTGGTCACACTAAACACTGATTTGATTTAAATTGTTCTTCTGTTCACTTACTTTGCATTTTGTTAATTGATAAATATAAACTATGTCTATTTTGAAAGCATTCTTACTTTACAGCATTTCCCCCACACACTGCTTAAAACTTTTGCACAGTAGTGTATATCTCATGACCACAAGTTGAGTGGACAGTCCTGTGTCCACAATCTCTTTCACCAGTGACCTTTACCCCATTTTGACCACATCATCTATACGCCTACAGGACACGTGGATGCACAGTACACACTTGTGGAACCAACACCAACCATCAAATACAAATGGGCCAACTGTTTCCTATTTGACCCTAACAAGAGCAGACTTCTACAGGAGTGTCTCTACTCTCTAAGAGCTTGCTTATATTGTATTTATTCATTTAAATTACACTGATGATGGTGGTGGGGTCGTGATGGAGCAGTGGATAAGACACATGCCTTGGGTGTGGGAGCCCCAGGCTCATTTCTCCACTGTGAAACATCCACCAGTGTGTTGCTGAGCAAAACACTTACCCCTTAGCTGCTCCAGAGGCGTCCGACCTCTGACATATACAGCAACAGTAAGTCGCTTTGGATAATAGTGTCCGCTAACTGAATAAATGTAATTGTAATGATCAGTCAGGAACCCTTGGAAACAGTCAAGAATGTTTATAGCTATGCTAGCTAGTTGAATTTTCTTCAATTTAAACAGTCGTGTACAAGTCCCTCACTGTAGATCATCCCCCAACATCAGCCTTGCCCGCTTGGAAGAAAAAAACCAAAACACACACACACACACAACTCTATACAAACAGTAGAAACAAGCTTGTTTTATCAGTGATGTCACACTGTACTGACAATGATTTGTGGATTTTTTTCTTCATCCTAATGACCAGGACTTAATGCATCTGTTCCGATCGTTTGTCGCAGACATATACACTAGGACATAGAACAAACTCCCCTCCAGCTGTCACACACCAGGTTACTGAATCATCTCTGTCCCGAGGCAAGGAATAAACAGATCTGCTTATTAAAATGCTATGAGGTGGAGGCGTGCTGATGGATCAGTGGGCAAAGTGGTGTTTCATGTAAATGCAACATATTGGGTGTGAAACCAGATCAGGAAATTATGTTCTATGTTCTGAATCCCTTTACTACAAACTATCTCATTAACTGTATAGTATTTACAGAACTGTTTTAACTAGAATGGGCATTTCCTTAAGAAAATGCGTGTGAGAGCTGCCAGCTATTTTTTTACGATTGCTACCGCTGTCGGTGCAATGTGCGGCTCCATCAGCTAAGATACTCAATGATGTGCTCCTAAGCACCAACAGAAGGCATGTTTTGCTTATAAACATATCTTCTGTGATGTCTACTGCGCTGTTGAAGAATAAAATAAATAAACATACATTTATCTGACATCCAAAGCGACTCACAATTGCTATACATTTTTCTTTCCACTTGTTAAAGCACTTTGTAACTTGTTTTTGAAAAGTGCTCTACAAATAAGGATTATTATTATTATTACTACATGTCAGAGTTCGCATGCCTCTGGAGCAATGAGGGGTTAAGTGTCTTGCTCAGGGACACAATGGCCACCCCAAAGGCATGCGTCTTAACAATTGCGCCATCACAGCTATTGAGCGATCAAGCTATTAAGCCTTTCACAGCACAATTCTGTGGCTGTTCATTTATTTTATTCTTGAACAGTGGAGTAGCCATCACAGAGCAAAACATGCCTTCTGTTGGTGCCATTTTTTTGTCAGAATAAGACATGATTGACAAAGAAACTTGAAAGCCTTTCCTTCATAGGAACACAGTCATTTTAAAATGCATAAAACTATTAATATAAAATCAACCATTACAGATATCAGCCACACAGTAATTGCACCCATCTCATGAAAAAGATGTACAATTTGAAGTTGAAACCAATTTTGTAGGACAAATGGTACAGGACTAGTTAGATGCCAAAAAACAGTGGAAACTAAACGTCCACAGGATTTTGACATTTTGAGGGAGAAAAGGCATGTGGCTACATTTTGGTGCCTTTCTTGTGCTTATAGAGATAAATATACGCGACTAGCAGCAGTTTACAAAAAAAATTTCTGGTCTGCAAAATCCTCCTGTCTCCACTCTAACTGATCACATGACACACTGGTAAAGTCTGCTAAAAGCTGTAAAACCCTTTACTTTGGAAGGACATAGCTCATAAACTAAACATTTTTTTAGCAAACACCAAATACAACTTTGAAAGATCAACATCTTTTCTGCAACTTACAGCTGAAACTGAGTCTCTGGCTGCATATATGCCGGAGCACTAAGCTCTTAAATTTGGAAGAGTGGAGTCCCTGCTCCCATAGGAACCATTAATTTTAAAATGCATAGAAATATTAATATAAAATCAACCATTACAAATATCAGCCACACAGGTAATAGCACCCATCTCATGAAGATGATGTACAATTTGAAGTTGGAACCAAGTTTGTAGGACAAATGGTACAGGACTAGTTAGATGCCAAAAAACGGCAGAATAAATTTATATATATATATATATATATATATATATATATATATATATATATATATATATATATATACACACACACACACACACACACACACATATATACATACACACCAAACTTTTTATAGCATAAAAGTAATACTAATACTGATGCAGGAGGAGAGACAACGCTGTAGTTTGTAATAGATCATAATTGTACTGTTTTAGTATTTCCATTCACTCAGTTCTAATGGTAATTTGTTTTTGTGTGATCATGCATTTGGTTATAAGAGGCACATAATGGTCTCATTCAAAACAATGAAGATGGGAAGATGTCAAGAGACCTCGGTCCTTCTGCACTTCAAATTGATTATGCAATAATTCCATTGGTGCTTCAATCAACTTGTTTTTAGGTGCAGCTCAAACTTCCAAGACATATCTGGCAGTAGTGCTTTAATTGTGGTTAATTTTCAAGGCAGTATAGTTACAAATGGCAATCCTTTATTTGAAAAATAAAATGGCAGCTAATCATCCTGGGTCTCAATTCAACCGCTGGTTTACATGTCTCTATTCTCTACTACATGATACCTACGCAGCTGTGATTAATTCAGAGACACACTGCATAAAAAACAAACAAACATACAAAGCCTGAATTATATGACCTCCAACCATGAAAATTGTAACCAAAATGCAGCAGAAAGAGAGATTATCCTGCTTTTACTCATTCCAACGCTGAAGATACGCTGGCGAAATGAATGTGAAAGGATGTGGCTGAGAGTTTAAGTGTAAACACTCACTCCTCTGTTCCTCATTCTGTGTATGACCACCATTGCAACAATTAGGCCCTTCTGCAGCTTCCTCAAAAAAAGAAAAATCAAATCGGCTGCTACACTTGCATATAAGTGCGCTGTCTTCGCATCACATTTCAAATTAGCAAAGCGACTAATTCTGTTCCAGAGGCTATAAAACAGCTGTCTACAATGGTAAGTGTTGTCACGCTTGAAGCTACACCACAAACCGCCATAAAAAAAACGATAAAAAACAACACACCAACAACAATGAAGACTAACCACCTGGAAGCCACAACACCCACTTCCACATCACTGATCTCGTACTGTCAATGACTTAGGCTTGAAAGGATATCTGCCGTCCATGCTTGTCGATGGGTCGGCGATGGGGGGAGTTGATGCGGTTGCGTTCCCTGTGAACCCTCTCGACCAGCCCATGGTGGCGCGTCCCTCTGACCGAGTCCAATCCTGACGGAAAGCCACCCTGAGAAAGAGACATCAGACACATAACACAACAGTCAGGGAGGGATGGAGGAAAAAAGGACATTTGGTAATCACTTTGTAATTTTAATCAAACTTCAGTTGCATTTTAATGCAGAATTTTTCTACAATTTCAGTTAATAATGCCTGGTGCACACAAGAGGCTTTTCAAATCTCAACTGATTTTGAATGTAGTTAATGTGTGGTAAAAATACCACAGACATGAGAACAGAATAAACCAAATTTTAATATTTTAATTGTAAGAATGCATACACCGGACAATTCAGTCAAGACGCAGGAGTGGCAATTCCAGGAACTTGGGATCTTACAGAAACTTGTGTGATCAAATGTGACTTACATTACACAAACAGAGCAGACCGTCGTCATCAGCTAGTTGCGCTTGTGCGTGCTGTGTTTTTCACAGAATAACAAAAGAAGAGAATAAAACTGTAGATGAATTTGTGGCTGAGAAGACGGAATCATGGTTTATAAATTTCATGGTTTAAAAATACACAACACTTAGGTGACGCTTCCCCCGTCAGCTTGCTCTCACTGGCTGTGGCGGGTTTCTGATCGGCCCAGTTGTTGACTTTAAGATTAAGTCTGTAAACGCCTCCACATTTTAAAATACTTTGGGCTGATAATCTGTCCTGACCAGTCTCGAATCGGGAAGACCCTCACGATTGTCGGAAGGGACGTACTGGACCCAAAATCGTCCCAATTATCCTCTAGTTTGCAAAAAAATTGTATTCCTGCTTCAACTAAAGTTTCAGGTTATGCCTGAGCACAGAGTCACACAGGGGACAGATAAGATCAGCAGGAAATCAGATACAGAATGGCACAGAGAATCTGGCCAATTTTCAAAAGAACACACCCTGAGCAGCCTCACAATCATATATCAACAATAAACAGAATTAAAACAGACAAATAAATTTAACTACATAGCCTGCTTAACCATGGTAGAAGCATTAAAATCAAGGACCAAATTTACAAAATCTGAACAAGTCACCAAAATCAGGAAGGCAAAACCCTTTGATTCTAAAAGGGCTATAAAGGGGTATGAAACCGTGCAGACGACAGAACAAAACCGGGTCGCCGAGAAGAGAGCTGTGGCCTGGTAGTAGAAGCACAAATTAACAAGTCAACAACATCGAGCAGGCTAAACACTCTGCCCTCAAAACGCTTCCAGTGGCAGTTGACGCCGGACAGAGGAACAAAACCGCAGCCCAACTGTTCCCGGAGCGAGTACAGGGTTAGTCAGAGCCATTGTCTTACATTGATGCTTCAAACACAAGGAACTGCTGATTAACACTACAGGCACAAAGGTGGAATTAAGAATAGTCTGTTTAGTAATGACACACAATAGTATATGACTGCATAAAGGTGTTTTCTATATTTGAATACCACATTAGTGATCCACTGTGATGAAATTAATGTAAAGAAAAAAAAAAAAAAAAAGTACTCTCAAAACCAATATATTATGTAATAAAATTAGAATAAAACAAAAATGCACTCTCATACCAAAGCATTTACTTGGATTCAACCTGCTTCACCAGAGTGAGGAGCATGCAGAGGAAATTATATACATTTTTGGCTTTTTTTTTGTATAAATATACATTGAAATAAAAAAAGTTTAAAGCCCTAATTCTTTATCGTCTTGTTCACCTCAACCGCAAGATCAGGTGGTTCCCACTTTAATTGCTGCTTATATAGTCAACAATGTCTGAATTTGAATATATGATCCACATTTGAATGGTGGTCATGGGCGCACCGCACATAAATCATAGATTAGGGATTTATTTACTATTGTATCTGTGAGTTTTAGTAGGCTGGCTACATTAAGTACCCTGCATTCATTTACTTGAATTAGAGCGAACAAAATGGTTATCATCAAGTGTAATCTAGAAGCCATTTAGTTTGTCGAGTTTTGTCCGCAGAAGAGAAGTGAATGGACTCCATAAGTGAGATGGGCTTTCTCCCTCAATGCGGGGATTGATTTCTGGACCTGGCCACGGTGTTGCAGTTACTGATCTACCTCAAAGGGCCATTCTTTCGAGTAACAAGGGCACTTTCACCTGGACCCTGTGTTTCCCAGCATAGCCCACTCCTTGGAGAGCCGACACAGATCCAGGCCCAGCTCTGCAGAGAAGCACTGCTGGATCTCATACAGCACTGCCTGAAGTGGTGCTGACAACTACTGCACTGATCTTTTATTCCATCTGTTTTCCAGTCAGCAGCTAAATTATTTAAGCCTCTCCAGAGAAGCTTGTTTGCAGTTCTGAAGGTCCAGTACAGCGTTTTGCTTTAAAGACTAGACTAGTGGTTCCCAAAGTAGGTGCTGCGGCACCCTGGAGCCTTAAGGACGGGCCAAGGGTGCTGCAAGATTTATCATACCATTGTATCATCAACGTAAAGACTTGTCACGTCAAGCTGAAGAAATACAAGTGTATCTCATCCCTCAACGTCCTGTCTCGGACTGAATTTGAGCCGACAAACGAATAAAGTTAGTCTCAACACTCCTTGGTCAACTGCTTCTGTGTACCCAACATCGCAGGTTTTGCTCTCTTCACACATTTGAGTGTTTGCAACAGCAAATTTACTTGTCCCGTTAAATCCTTGCAATATTTTTGGGGTTTAATTGTTTGTCCTTGTAAACTTTAAATATGAGCTCATTTTAATTTTGAATAAAATGAAAGAAATCATGTCAGACATGTTAGTGTATTTCATTTTGTTCATTGCCCCTTTTAAGTTAAATATTTATGTGTACGTCGACAGAGCACCTGTTGGCAAATATGTGTGTGTATATACGCATGTTGGGGTTGTGTGGCTAGGGGTGGCAGGACAAAAGATGTTCTTTGAAGGGGGGCAGTGGTCTAAACAAGTTTGCTCTCTGGTAGGGCTGACCCCAAATAGTCGAAGATTTGATGCTTCGATGGGTGGAGCATGATTCGACTGTCAATCTCACAGTCGAAGCTTCGCAATGAAACAAGGATCATTGTCATTTTTGCAATATGGGGGTGCTCAACGTCTGATTTTACATAGATCTACCAGTTTTCTCCCAATGAGTTAATATACAGCTTATTACAATATACATGTCAACGTTTAATCCTGTAAATAAACATGTAAAAAGAATAAAACTTTCAATACTGAAGAGACGGAGCGTCAGCTTCACTGGTGTTGTGCCGAGTTGTGTGCACCTCGCGGGACTATCGGATAATTTATCACCATTGATCAACCACACAAAGAATATTTTATTGTTTTTAAATAGCCGGCTACGTGAAATATACCCGCGACCTCCACGCTGGCAGCACGGACTGCATGCTAAACTGTACACAAGACCGGTGAATGACAGGCGAGAGAGAGAGAGAGTGAAAGGGGGTCTTCAAAAAGCCTCAGTTTAGTTGGAAATCTAAAGTATAAGTTGAATGAATAGAGACTGCATTTCTGCAGCTTCTCAAGATTAAAGCGGAGCTACCATGTGTTAAACCCCCCCCGGATCACAATAGCCTCGCTCAAAAACACATAAGATTCGACTGTTGGCAGGTCACGACTATGTAAATCCTTAGTCGGGGACAGCCCTACACTCTGGACTGGACAACATTAGAACTTAGGTTTATTGTGGTCAGGCATTGAAAAAAATCCTAAACTTGAAAAACATCTTGAATTTGGTAGATGGCAATTCCAAGTTAAGCAGGTTTTAAAAGAAAGTATTCACGTTTACTTTGACGTCAATCATCCTTTCGCTTTAAGAAAAGCATTTGAGTACATTCACACAAAATAAACTCTGATATAGAGCACCCGAATGTCTACAAGGCTGTGTTCAGACTCACACTACCACTATGTGAAAAAATGCCGCCTACTCATGTATTTGAATTGCACTGCTGCGTTGGCACAGCTGGGTTGCTGATACATAGGGCTCCATCAAAAAAAACAGCAGGTCCTTCCAGCAAAGACAAAGAACCTAGCTCACTTTTTGCCACAATGCAATGTGACATTATAGGTATAAGCGCACATTCCTCTGCAACACAATGCTGATTTTGGTGTGGCGCGATTGATTACGAAGTCAATGGAAAGACGCAAATTTGCCCGGGACTGCACAAATGGACACATCCAAGTGGGTTGAAAGTGTTTTAACTTGAGCAAAAAATACATCACATATGGCATATTCAAGGTACAGTTCAATTCAATGCAATAACCCTGGAATAAGCACTACTGATAAACCTAAATGTCTGGTTTTCAAGACAAAGATTATGCCTTATCCTGGAATCAAAAAACATTCTACTGAAGTGAATTCTACTGAATGTGGGAGTTTATTGAAGTAGTAAGTTCTAGGGCTAGGCTTAATAAAAGATAAAGTGGTCCATAATGTTTAGTGTTGCTGACTGTCTAAGAGAGGTCTAAACTGATTTTAAATTTTGTGGTGGTGCCGTATATTCTGAACGTGATGAGATCCCACCTGAAATTCAGTGCTGGTGTTGCCGATCTGATTGACGTTAGGCAAGGAGCCTCCATAGTACTGCGCCCGCGACTGAGACAAACGAAGCTGCTGGATCTTCTGAAACTGCACCTGTCAAGTCAAAAAAGGGGGACAAAAACAAACACAACTGTCATATGCATGGAGTCTTCACGTGCAAAGAACATAAAGCTTCAGGGTGAAATAACAATCTGATTAGGGATCGTCTTTCCCACCACTGCCATTGTGACATCAGCTCTCTAGTTCCTTTATTTTTCTTTCATCATACTCATCCATTTGTGCAATCACAACACTGTAGCTGTGAATGTCTAAAATTTCAGTCAGCAGTGCTCATAAAATTGCTATTTTAACATTTCTATGTATGCCTCTTCAAAGCACTTACAGCAAACTGTGGATGTACAGAATATAAATGTTGTAAAGTCATGTTGAGACACAAGCAGCTACTCCAGTGTCTAAACAACAGTTGTCCCACGTTACAATTAGGTATCATTAGGTATTCATGTAGGCCTGTATGCATAACAACCCAAAGGGGTTTGGGGTTTAATGGAGCGCAGAAGTAACATACGGGGCACAAGTTCAGAGGATACATTCTAGGAAAAGAGCAGCTTGGCCTCCAAACCAGCACACCAAGAGATGCCACAGCGATCACCTCACAGAGAACACAAGGGAATTTGTTTTGCCAAGGCAAGGTAAACAGAGCCAATCATCAGCTGTGATCAGGAATAGGCAAATCAGAGGGGCATTTCTTCCGTATACTGCTGAAAGGGCACAATTTGAATCTCAAAGACTGACCTTATTCACTTTTCCCAATAGATTTAAAGATAATGGACAGATCTGTCAGAGGGATTGTGAATATGGCAAAAGATTAGGGATGGGCTTGGGAAACGTAACTAAATGTACATTCACTGCATTTTTCTTGTTCGCCAGCAACATTTTATTTTTACATCATTTCATTTTATCAGCTTAATGGGCATCTAGAGATTCACATAAAAGTTGTTTTAAGAAGGGATTTAAAAGATGAAAGCTGTTCAAATTCTAGCTGCAGCATCATGAACAAACTGGACATATGGGATTGATTTTTGACAGAGACAGGTATAGAGCGAGTTGCAGTAGTTTAGACGAGATGAAATTAAAGCATGAATTACCTTCTCAAAATCAGCATGTGATAAAAAATAAAAATAAACAAAAAGACATTTCTGAGTTTAAGAAAGCAGGACTGCGAAACTCTCTTTACCTGCTCTTCGAAAGTCAGGTTGCTGTCAAAAATCACACCTAAATGTGTCTAATAGCGTAACGAGACAAAAACAGACTGGAGGGCAAGTCAGCGTTCAGGCAGCCTCTCACTGCAAATTCAGACCGTGCCAAAGTAATAGGCTAAATGAATGCAATAGGAGTGTTGTACCTGCGCTGCGGAAATACGACCATACTGAATACAAGCATATAGTCAAAGTCCTTGAGCCCCGCTACAATGTGTATTTTTAGTCAGTCTTTTGTGTCTGCTCTGTATAAATGAGTGTAAGCTGCAGTTGTTTAGGAATTATCACTAGGTCAGTCTTATAATGGAGCATTACTGATATACACATATATTTTTTTCCCCTTATTGACAATATGCCAGCATATTAGGGCCTTAACTGTTACAGTAAGAATTATGGCCAATAAGACACCGCTAAATGTTTACACATAAAAACATTTTCAAAATGTTTGCGTTTTCCCTGCTGCACCGAATACAAACGAAACACATCTGTCACTCTAACACGGCCAATTACACACACGTTACACCCCTAGTGAATTGTGGCCAATAAATGTCAGACTACAACTGTCCCCGCTGCCCAAAGCAGAGGGAGATAGAAACATTTTTCAGACAGTACTGTGATTAACTTGGATGTCCCACCACTAACATTACATTTTTCATCTAGGACAAATGAAAAAAATATGAAAATATTTAAAACACAAATCCCCATTTAAACCTCTTAATCCAGTGACAGTGTTAGCTATTACACAACATCAAACATGCAGACTTCACACACATCTGGTTCATGATGATCGGCAACACACTGCTGCCACGCTGCTCCAACCTGTTAACATTGGCGCCAAAATGTAAGATACTGCGATGCACACAAGTTGCTCAGGCAGGTGGTGTGGTATGCGTATAAATATGCCAACTCCCTGCAGTAAAGCAGCCTAGAGAAGGCTTGAGTCTATCTGTGCACCCAGGCACCACATACAGCTCTTCAGAGCCACTCGTGGAGTTCATATTCAGTCCTTTGGTCACTGGTGTAAATGTTGAAGCAGCGACTTCTAAATCCAGCTGTTTGCTGGCAGTGTGTCCTGTGCCCTGGCCAGCCTTGCTGACTGGGCTTTTCTGTCTCACAGGGGTCACTGGCAGTTCATACCTTATGGCAAACTTCATTCAGCGTCGCCTCTAAAACCACATCCTCTTTGAATGGCCATTCAGGCCTCTCGCTCTCGTAGAAAGAGCACATTATGAACCGGTGGCATGAAAATAATGTGAAAAGAGCCTTTATATTCTCCTAGGGATCAGCATTTTTATTACTGGAACGTGTAGTGTATATTCTTAAAATTATCTTAAGATGGAGAAAAAAACAAAGAAATCACAACTCCTTAGACAGCAGCAACAAAAATCCATATATATATTTGCCTGTGAGGTTCTCAATAAACCAGTTCAAATGATACGTAGATCACTAAGAAAATGCTACTGGAGACCTGGAGAAGGGTCTCGTATGAGCGGTGACCAAATATCTAATATAAGACTTAAACAGCAAACCTAGTTGCTTATACAATTTTAAGTAACAACAAACTGTACCTTTGGCCTTAAAATTCATCTATCCTTATAAACGTCAGCCTCACCATCTCTTTTTCAAAACAATTTTATTTTTTCAAATCATAATTTAGCATTTCTATCTGACGCTGAGGATTCAGCTGGACGTAAATTCTTCTTGAGAGCAGCAACTGATAATTATTTTTACTATCAGAAAATTAGGCGAACCTTCCCAGCGCCCAAAGTGATGCCTTGTTTTGTCCGACCAACAGCCCAAAACCCAAAAGACTTAAAATGTATGTATGTTTTTAAATGACACATAATTTGTCAACACATCTGAAGTACAGCTAAAATGACCAGTCAATTAACGGATAAGGCAATCACCAAAACATTAATCAATCAATCGTTTCAGTCATTTATAAAGAAGAAAAAAATAATAATTCTGGTTCCAACCTGTTGAATGGGAGGTTTTGGTACTTTTCTCTGCTTTGTATGATTGTAACTTACAATTTTCTTTGAGTTTTGGACAGCTGGTTAGACAAAACAATACACCTGAAGTTGTCACCTTGTGAACAGTTTTCACTATTTCCTCACATTACAAATACACTATTTTATTGACAGTAATTGTTAGCTGCCATCCTAATCAGCAATAAGCATCATGTTACCTGCTGCTGAGAAACAACTCTAAACAGTTGAGACAACTTTCATACTCAATGCTTAAATCTTTATCGACCTAAAATGGATATGTAAGGCACACTTGAATTCATTTTAGCTGTGCTTAAGATATCTAAATATGGCACCACAAAATATCAGACTGTTGTGAGATTATGCCTCAATATTTGGACAAGTTTCTTAAAATATCACAAGTCGTAAATCTACCTGAGCACCTACATTGCAAATGAACCAATACAAATATATTCCATATGACATGCCCAGTTGACTCCACTTCTCCCTTCTCTGTCCAGTCAGTCTTTTAACCCCTGGGAATTCATTAACTGTAACCAAATGACAAGGTGCAAAAACAGCAGGGTCTGAAGACATGCATACTGCATTTTAACACCCAATAGTGCTTCCTGTGGGTATTTAAACCAGAGGAACTTTTGGCGGGTGGTAAATTACAGATGCAGAGGAGAAATTTCCCATTTCCTGTTTCACTGCTGGTTGCAATCAAAGAACAGGTCTTGTACGGTTTATGTAATAACCTTATGATTGTGGCAAATACGGTCTGTCACTTCTTGATGAATGTATGAAAAAGAAACGTAAGAAAAAAATAAATAAAACAGAAGTAACGTTACAGGTTGAATCTCAGAAATCTCATTCAGCAATCAGACTGTATGAAAGAGGGAGCTTTGTCCGTAAAATGCAATAAAACGCATTCGTGCAAAATATCACTGACAAATGACAATTGGCTGAAAATGAATTGTATTTACCCTTGAAACAGTGAGGTCTGTCATCAGCTGTTCAAAGGCCCGCGTCTCCTCTGCTTGCTTCTGGTTGTGCAGCGCTATCTTTTCGCTGAACTTCCTGGGGTTTGAGCCACCAGTGCCCGGGGAGCCGGACATCGTGCGGGCCGCAGTTTTACAACTTCAGGGGGAAGTGGAAGACGGTGCAGGGAGTCTATTTGTCAAAGCCTCTCAGTGAGCGTTGTAGTGAACCCATCAGTGTTTTAAAACATAGCACACATTACCGGTTGGCTAAAGCTAAATCAGTCAACAATCAGGGTTACGGTACTCTATCTAAGCTAACGTAGCTAAGCTAACGTTGAGGCTCCCCGTTCATAAAAGTTGCTCTTTTATACATATAAAGCGGACTAAACAAAGTCTTTTCAAATTATATGTGTTTGCAAGTTAACTCGAACAACTTTGGCTGAGACGGACGTGCTGATTAAAATAAGTGAATGGCACAATATAACTTCATATTGACACATTTCCAGCGAACCACTTGTTTGAGTGTTAACTTGACGTTAGCTGTCAATGCTAACAGATAACGCTGGAGGTGAACGGAGAGCCGAGGAACAGCTGCAGCTAGCCAAGTTAGCTAAGCTGCTGTCAGTGCCGTCTCAACAATTGTGACAAACGCACTTTGCCAACTTGTCGACACTCGACTCCGTTTAACATTAAAACGGCATGTATCAAGAGCCTGTTGTGGCTTTAAAAAAAAAAAAAATAGCGTGGTATTGGAGAAAGTTGTAAGCCTCTTTAGCTAAATCTCGCTACTGACGTTAGCAAATGTTTGCTCGGTTATAAACTGTTATTTCAACAAGTGTCCGCTGGGTCTTGTCCGGACTTAACTGAATTTCGACTTTAAGTTACCCACAAACTGGAGAACAAGCAACATCCAAAAACGCAGATAATCACACGTGAAGCAGGAGCATAATCCACAATTTTGACAATTAACACTTATATCACAGCGCTTTGGAGTCCCGAGTTTTGTGTTGTTAATCCACGGACAGCTGAGAGATTTTCAGGCAAACTCCAACCCGACGACTCTATGAAGATAAACAAACGACGCCGACAGAAAAGCTTGCTTCTTCGTCGCTGCTGCTACACCAGAATTGTTTTTGACAAAGCGCTGCAGATGTTTTCAGCTTTTTCGCCGTCAGTTGACAGGGATTTGAGCCGCAACTCAGAACCGCTCGCTGGCTTGGTCTCCTCATACTAGTGCGAGAAAAACATTGCCTCGTTAAACACCATCAGTACCCGTGATAGCCACACTACGGCGACAAACTGGCCACGTTATCCGGGCTCTGTGGGATTACTAATCCCAGTTATTACCAATATATATTTGGGAAGTTGATACCAGGAGGCGGCCGCAGTAATTAATCATTTAAATAGATGTTCTGGGTTCAAGTGAAATCCTGAATTTGACAGTCCCTGCCAGCTCTAGTGTGGTTTCCCTCCCAATTGAGAAAGTCAAAGTTGGGTTTACCCATATTTGAGTCAAGAAAGAAAAATATCATGATTTGTTTTACACATTATAAGAACCCACTCATGCACTGCTAGACAAACTTTTTGTACTGTAGTGATGTGCATGTGTCTTAATATCAGATATACCTTTATGGAAGTACTCTCAACCTGCAAAGGAGGTGGAAGATCACTTACTGAAGTATAAAAGTAGCAATACCACAATGTGCAAATACTCCATTACAAGTGAAACACAAGTATTACCAGCTAAATATACCTTATACAGGAAATAAAATTATTTATGTACCATTGTGAATATAGGCTTTTTTCTTGATATTTTCTTTTCACGTTTGATTACTAATATGTAAGCATTTATGTTAACTCGTTAGCCGATTGAGAGAGAGTTGATTTTACCTGCGTCTATAATCCATCTAACCATATATTATATCTTACAAATTAAAGATATGTTTTGTATGCAGAATGTTCTGTAACTATAGCGGTCAAATAAATGTAGTGGAGTAGATGTACAATAATTCCCTCTGAAATCTAGTGCAGTAGAAGGTAGCATAAAACAGAAATGCTCAAGTTAAAGTGCAAGCACCTCAAAATTGTTTTTAGGTACAGTACTTGAGTCAGTGTTCACATTGCCTCTGTAGAACTTTATTCTAAAACAGGTAAAATGCATTTTAATGGACTGGAAGAGAGCAAATAATATACAGAGAGCACAGTCTCCTCTGTTTCAAAACAACAGTGTCAACCTCTAATCAGGGCAACTTTACATCAGACAGAAAATCAACATCTAGTTCAATATGGTGTGCATTGAATCTCACTTTAAGGCTTCTTGAAATAAGTCAAACTCTGATACAATAAACATTTACTGAAAATTGGATTGTGTAGAGTGACATCTACTGGACCCACAAGTCTAGTTACTGTAATACTGCACATCCTCCAGCTCACTTACATGATCTATCTTAGGTTTTGCAAACATCAACTACAGTATAATGTGGACTGACAACATATAAAAATATAAATAAGGACAACTTCGTTGGATTATTTTCAACAAGACATTATAAAAATCTCTGTATTCAATATCCAGCTTATACTTCTAGATCTCATCCTGTTTTACAGATTAACAGACATGATGTTGTGTTCACTAAACTGATTTTGTATTATACCAATAATATGTGTTTCAGTTATAAAAAGATAAAACGCCTGGGAGAGAGATAAAGAAGTATGATTTCCAGTAAGTTATCTGAGAAAGCACATCTGCACAGCTTCGTGTGCTGAAAGTGGAGAAGTGCCAAGTCTTTCCTGCTTATGAATTTCAGAGCCAAAAGCACAAATGTTCTGCAGGTCAATTCAGAGGGCTGTAGTCACAGCAAGCTCTGTCCAGTCCAAGAAAAACCAAACATTCTGACTTGTTGAAAAAGATAGGACAGACTATGGAGCCGGATTAGTGCCAGCACAGACTGGATTTGAGAGGTGTTCCGTGACTTTGTCACAAGTTATTTAGATTAAAAAACACTATGTATTGATTTCAACAGCTCAATATGAGCATGGCACGTTTTTTTGCAATTCTTGTCAAATACCATGTCTGATGCCACTTTGTCTTTGCATAGATATCAGAATATATGTGTGCATGTTTATGGTGGGTAGAGTCGGGTCAAATCCAAATAAAGACATTGAATCATATTCAAATCAAAATTTGTGAAAAATAGAAGGAGTGTATATTGTTTTTTTGGCCGCCACAACTCTTTCAGTTTTTCTTTCCAATTTGCCTCAAGCAGCAACAAATACATGGCCCAGAGGAGACAGTCATTGAGTCCAGGACCATGGCAGACAAAATACTGTCTCATGTACTACAGCCCTTCTGAAAAGTACACCGGCACTTTGGTATTGGCAGAGGAGATGTTGATCAGGCTTTTATCAGTCAAGTGAGCAAAGAAACTAACAGCTAAGGAAGACACAAAACGTGATCTCTTTACATAAAACATACATTTTTATAATTAATCAAAGCCCATGCACAAGATATTCATAATATTTAAAGTGAAACATATAAATCTTAAACCTCTGACCTAGCTGCAGTTACAGTAAAGGCAGTAAGGACTCCAGTGAACGTCTGTGGTGTGCCGGAGCAAGTCGCACAATGGAGTGTTCCGTTAAGAATAAAGCACATATGGTGAGCCACATAAAAAAAAAAAAAAAAAATAATGCACATAAATTTGCTAAGGCACATAGGAGAAGTGCAGTAGGGAATGTGTAGGAAAGCCAGGATGGTACAGGTCAGGGCTTTCTGCAACCCTGAAAGTGGGTTTTGTGGTTTAAATCAGTGTCTATTGCCCTTTCTTTTTTTATTTTCCATAAAATTTCTTGTTGAGCAGGAAAATGAGCAGGTTGACATTGATGGTGGCCCTATCAAAGAGCTTCATCACTGCCACCCCTTCATACTGCAGCTGGAGGAGATCCTGAGAAACAAACAACGAACAAACAAGAAAAGATCAGACACAATTAACCTAACCGTCTCTATAATATTTACCAATATCCAATGATATCACTGACCTGATATTCTAGCTGTAACGTCTCCAAGTGCACGCCCATTAACTTGGCCTTCACATCAAAAACTCCCACAGACTCTGATGGAGAAATCTCAAAAATAACATTCTTGAACCTGCAAAGAGAGAAGAGTAAGAAAGACTCATAAATGTGGAAAAACCATGCAACAAGAAACTGATCAATGAAAGCCCAGTGGTTTTGAAACAAAGTAAACTAATTGTTTTTCATGAATGACAGTGACAGAAGTTTAAGATGAAGTTGGATCTGTTAAGTTTTAATACATAATGTTGCATAACATGACAGGCAACTAATCAACAGCTCAATTCCATGACAGCAGCCAGTTTAGATAAAGTTTCAAACAGAGAAATCCGAGGAATTCACAACGTTCTCGCCTGAAAAATATACTGTCCAGAATCGCAAGTAGGAGCAACTGATCTTCCTGGAAAACACACTTTTCACCAGAATTTGGTGGGTGTAAATTTTGAACCTTGGTTTTGTGTTAAAGACGGCAGAACTCACTGGTTGGGCTGCAGATCCTCTATCGCGATCAGCACGCCCTTCTCATGGAGGCGAGCGGCGGTGTATTTCTGTGAAACCTGTTTACTCTTCTTGGCCTTGTTGTCACCTGGTTTCTTTGACAACCTGAGGAGAGAGAGAAAAGTCAAACATACAATAATAATAACACCAACATATATTTTTATATTGCCTTTCAAGGCACCCAAGGACGCTTTACATATCACTACAGAGACACAACAAAACAACAAAAGGAGGTCATTCTAGTTTAAACAACATAATACCATCTCTTTGTGCATAGTATTAATGGTTCTTCAAATCTCACTATTCTAAACCTGTGCTGCATCATTCAGCATTTCACATTAGTCTTTGAAATACTTTGTGTAGCTTTTGTGGGAAGTATATTGCACATTCACCATTTAGGAGGAGGAGATTCATCCTTGTTTATCAACATGTTTGGAGAATGATCATCAGGTTTTAAAAAATGGGGTTGTATTTGACACTAAGGAAATTAACAAACCATTTGTACTGGCCTTCATCTGGTATTTATCTTTGCTGTCTGCAGAGTATACACAGTATCTTTTTGATAAATATACTGTCAACTTGATTTGAACCTGTTTCACATCGGTCCGATTTAATGACACAAACACTCTGACTCACAAACACCTGACATAAAAAAGGGAGGAAGACCTCTTCTCTGGTCCTTGGTTCCCATAGTACTGGTTTTCTATCTAACCAGGCAGGTGTGGCACAATTCAGAAATGTGTTTTGAACGGGTAAAAATGGAGAGGACACAGGATGTGAAATTTTAAGATCAGTTTGGGGCACATTGGGAATATGTCTGATGGGAATCAGACATTTACATATACAGTTTAGATAATTCTTGATACTGTGATTGCTGCCTGCCATTTAACCTCTTTTTTAGTCTCCCCAAACGGGGTGGGGAAGAATTGTAGTGGACCTCTGTTTTGATCCTTCCCACTGCCCACCTTCTGGCCCTAGATCTGGGATGTAAACACCCAACCCCTGCTAACCTTCAACCTTGAAATATAATTCTGTCTTTTATGTGCACCACCCTTTGTTAACAGGGCAGGCTTCTGTCTGTGGTTTAATCATGTCCGCGTGTGGGTTGTTTGGGATGAAAACAGTAATTCTATACGACTCACCTTCAAAGAAATGTTAACAGGTAGCCAAAGTACAAGACAAAGTCTTGTCAGTCAAGACTTTGTCAGTCTAAAAGTCAGTCTAATATAGGTCCAAAATTTGAAGCAGTACAGAACATGTCTCGTTGGTGATGGTAATGAGAAGACTGGTAGAAGTGAAATACAAACGTAAAATTAAATGCCACTCACTTGCCCTTGCTGGCCAGGTTGTCCATGCAAGTCTTGATATACTGATTGTAAGAATCAATCTGAACATTGAAAAAATTGGTCTTTGAATTGAGGGCGGCGTTGGTTTGCTGGAGTCTCACAAGCTCAGCTTTCCTCCGCTGACGATACCGTCTCTGGTTTCTGATGTCCTGCAACACACACATGCAAACACATCACATTAAAAAAAAACAAAAAACAAACACGGAGCAGACGGTTGTTTTAATTGTCCGCTTGCAGAGATAATGTGTTTGTTTTACCTTGGCTATGTCGTTGATGAGGTCCTGATAGCGGTTCTCGGGGTGAACCTTCCCCAGCTCTGCCAGCCTCTGCAGGTTGCTCTTGATCTTGTCCTTCTTGCCCTGCAGCGTCAGGCTGTCGTCCACCACCGGTTTGACCTGCTTCATCTTCTCTGGAGTCTTGGCATCTCTGATGGCCCTCCTCTGCATGGCACGCTGGTACTCTGCTTCCTGGCATCCAGGGAAACAAGACAGATTATAGTCATTATAGTTTCAGTTAAATCATATTTATACAGAAATAGCTGTAAAATATATATCTTTAAAATTCAGGCAATTCAATATTTCACTTCGTTAGTGAGAGCATACACATTGTATGTTAAAGTAATTTACTTTAATTTTAAAATTTATATTTGTTTACGTTTGACTTTTTCCCCTCAGTGTCGCATTTGGAAGGAAATTTGTGATGTCTGCTTAAAAGTGCTTGGCATTTGTGTAGCATGTAAATAAATTAGATTGTAATGAAAACAAACAATAGCACTAATAAAACTTACTGGAATTTTAATAGCATCATTAGCTATAAAGTTATTTAATACTCCCTGTTTCCTGTTTGCAAAGGAAGTGGACCCAGAGAAGTAGCCCCCTCTTCCTGTTTTGTGCCATAAAGCTATCCAGTAGCTTTCTATCCAGATAAAATATGCAATGTAGACAAAGCTTCTGGCTGACCATCTTGTGGTAAAAGGTCCGGTTTGTTTACACATCAGTCCACAACATCAGCAGTGTACTATAGTAGCTTTATTGGTCCTAAATCTTATGTCTGACCTGTTCCGCGTTTGCTGCTGAGTCTAAGATCTCAGTCAGAGTCTCCCCAGGCTGGAACCTGATCACATCCACAATGAGCCTCTTGGTGCTGAAAAGAAACAACAAAAACAGTTAGGAAATCATTTCACTTTCTTAAACAACCATATTAATGAATGAATTGACAGTATGATATTACTTGAGCAGGAGAGTCTTGGCGTCCATCTCAACATTGGCCTCACCAGGGACATCAAATTTGTTAGTGAGTGTGAGTGAAACCTCGGTCTTCCCCATCAGCTCTTTGTTGGGGTCGTCAGGAGGAAGAGGATTTTCACCTGAATGAGACAGAGAGCTAATCAGATGAAGGAACACAGTGCTCAGACGATGATATTCTGGGTGGTTTCTATTAATTATTGCTCTCATCTCATCTGTACCCTGTTTATTTAAGACAAGGTCAGACATTCACAGGGGATTCAAAAATTACTAGATATATTTTTAAAATCTATTTAACCATTTTGGAGATGTTAAAGGCATACATATTTTTTTATTATATTATGAGTCAATGTTCTCAAAAAGAAATATTCTCATTCTGCTTTTCTTCTGATTTTGTGAATTAGTTTAATTCTTGTATAGCATACTTTTGCTGGACTGGAACCACACTGATAAAGAAAGCCTTCAGCGTCTCACTCCACTCACCGATGAGAGACTCTATGGTGGGAACCTCTCCCAGGTCCTCAAGCAGCTCATGGATGGGGTCATTGTGCTCTGGAGCAATGGCATCCTGATGGTCCAGCAGCAGCTAACAGCACAGAAGTACCCAGTTAGTATGCTAGTCCTGCTGTAGAAGTCAAAACCTCTCAAAGAGATTGTATAAATATCTGCACAGACTGACAGGAATACATTTTTTGGCACTTCAGCATGCAGTGGGAGTGATTTGAGACAGAAGGGGCAAATGTGAGGCGGTCCAAACTTACTGTGTGAGTGTTGATAATTTCTCCAATGGAGATGTAAATGACAGGTTTGGTGACAGTGACCAAGTCAGAGTATTCATCCACATTGAACTTATCTTCAAGTGAAGGAACGTCACACGCAGCCAGGAAGAAACGCCTGTGACGGAAGATGGAAAAACAAAGTCAGACAAGCAAAGAAAAAGAGTTTTAAACAACATAGAAAACATGAGTAAAAAGGAAACAAACTAAGGAGAAACTGGAAAATGACAAACATTATCCTAAGATTAAGCTTCCACGCACTTAAAACCACATGTGCTTCATACTTCTATAATAACTAACATCAGACCTGAACTTCTGGTAGGAGGCACTGAGATATTCATTGATGGGATTGAGATGGGCGTTGTCTCCCAGGAACATCTTGTTGGAGGCGGCGTGCTGCAGCATCTTGGCGACAGAGCCTAGGTTTCGTCTCTGCTCTGTGGTTAGCTGGCCACCCGCAGATACCTCAATGATGTCAAAGGCATCGGGTGCCACGATAGCCGGGTTCATGTAGCGGTAATACAAGAGGTTCCCCACAATCTGAAAAGTCAAAATAAAATGAGTTAAAATACATTAAATAGTTTTCATGCTTTATGAGCCCGTTTTAGGATGAAGAATCTTACCATAAGCTCTGAAAACTGTTAAACATTAACTGAGCAAAATACATGCACGTGTGACTATTGATTTAACTTTTCAGATTGAAATGAAATTATATTCAAAAGGTACTTTGTGATACAGCTATCAACACAAATACTAGTATTTGCAGTACTAAATTAAATTTAAATTTAAAAAAGGCATTAACTTAACCCATCTAGGGACTGCATTTGTTGTCATACAAAAAAAGAGCTGCAAGTGACATATTTGTTGGCATCTTGAGTTGAGATTTAAGGGTCTCGTAGGCGCTACTGCAAAATGCGGAAAAGCTCTTAATGTGTCAGAACTCATCTTGTGCAGGAAGTGAGCCAGAAGAGTGGCATGGCCCACCTTAATTTGAGCAGACAGAGAGAAGGAGGACACCCCCACCCCGACAGAGAGGCAGCAGCTGGTTGGCAAGGCGGAAAGTGCAGAGCAACAGCAGAAAAAGAAAAAAAAAAGGACAGAAATGAGTAAGACACAAGAAGGAGAGAGCCAGGCAGAAGATGAGAGGAACGAAACTGCTTTCAATGTGGAAGGCAGAGAAGAGGGGCTATGGCTGTCCAACTTGCAAGGATTAAAGGATCAGTTCATCCAGATTTCAACATAATTTTTCTATCACCGTTTGACTACAAACTACTGAATCTGGGTGTGGTACATACATTGTTGTAAAGAATCAACGTGATCTGTTTCAGAAAGTGATTGCAATGTTTTAAGTGCCAGAAAATTCCATTCACCCAAATTGTATCAGGGTAGGGTTGTGACATCAGTTTCAGAGATCTCACCTGCTATATCAAACTGAAATTATCTGCATGGCTAGATACCAGTGGTGTAGTCTACGTGATACGCAGGTATACGCCATATAACCACTAGGAACGGTCAAAGATTTCCGTATACCCGCTTAAAATAGCAAGATGATACGTAACAACATGGTTTTGTGACAGAACTTTCACACGTTCATTCATAAATTCACACCGTCTGTGTTGCGAAGCTCTGAACTGACGTTTGCTGCTTCCGTGGCCTGCGACCGGGATCTGACGTCACCTACCAAACAACAACACAGCTGCGTGGTGGTCACTCGGCGCACGTTTGAAATGAACTTATGTGAATCACTGAAGGAGATGTGAAACGCGAGCAAACTCAAACGACTCTCTTTTAGTGTTTTCGTAAGCCTGCAGCTAAAGCTGATGCCGCTCCGGGTGACACTGCAGCAGATGACACGAACGTCAAACTTACTGAAACACAGAAAACGAGCCAGATGAGGCTGATGCTGTCATAACGTTACCTGGTGAGTGAAAATAGCACATAGGCCTATGTTATCATTCGCGCTATCATTAACGGAACTGTTACAGCATTGTTGGTCTATTGAATTGAATCTAGAACTAGTTAACTAATGGTTTTTAGAAGATAAGTGAGCTTGAGAGGATGTGGACCCCTTTTGGTGTCCTCAGTGCATTGAAAATTGCCAGCTGATAAAACCAGATTCATATAACATCTAAGGCTAAATATAGCTCTTAACTGGCTGAGTTAGATGGTGATTAACACTAAACATTAGACATTTCCACCATAAATTGTTGCAGAAAATGTCTCCAGAATGCAGGAAATTAAATGTTTAATGCTGGGGGAGGACCCCCAGACCCGCCAATGTATATTCATCAATAATTATTTCTTTACATACTATTAAAATATATTCTAGTCTTGATCTTGTGACCCCAATATTCTGGATTGTCACGTCTCATATGCTAAGTGTTTTGTCACAACTCTAATCTGAGCCCTAAAATGTCTCCACCACTTTTCAACATAAAATGACACCCTTTCCCACCTGTGACTGTCATTGGCTGTTTAAGTCTTTGCGTTGTAGCCTAAGCAGTCCTTCAGAATGGTCTCTATGACATGCACATGCATACTGTATGTATTAGTGAGTGTAGTAGTGCTCATGGGACGTCACGCTGGGACGGGTGAGTATGAGGCTGGGAGGGAAAAATCACAGTATACTCACTAGAAAAAAATAGACTACACCACTGCTAGATACCACTGTGTTAAGTCGGAGCTGCGAAATTGCATGTATTTTTGTAAAGTTTGGTGAACTGCCCCTTAAAAGTCCATGGTGCACAGAGTGACAAACATTAAACCTACAAATTAAACATGCAAACCTTGAGCAGCTCATCCTCTGTAGCATCTGGGAACTTCTCATGGAGGGTGTCCTTTAGCACCTTGGAGATGAAACGCATCCCGTATCTGACAAACAGTGTGAGACGGGCAAGGTTAGACGGTGAAAAACATTCGAATTGTTGGTTTGTGGCTGTAAAAGTGCGGAAAGTGATGCTTTAAGTGAGGAACGTACGGAATTTTCTCCACAGAGACGACGATGGCAGACAGGAATTTGTCAGTGATCGTCTTCATGTTCTTGATGGAGGCTTCCAGCCTTGTCCTCACCTCCTCGTGGGCCATAGCCTGCTCTGGAGTCACGTCATAAGGCAGCTTACTATTGAGGACAGGACAGAAAGAGATGGAGAAAAGGAGGAATCATTAATGTTAATCATAACCTTTGAAGTGTTTTTTGTTTTACTAGTGTGCAGTAGCCATTTTGTCAAAAAACACTTCCTCAACCAAGCAACATTTTCAACTTTAATTTGGAGAAATTTGCTAGTATCAAACAAAATATCTGCCAGTCGGGTAACTACTAATGACAAAATCAGATCAGGCCACACCATCTGATCTTCAATCTACAGTTACTATAGAAATATGCTAGTATCAAACAAAATATCTGCCAGTCGGGTAACTACTAATGACAAAATCAGATCAGGCCACACCATCTGATCTTCAATCTACAGTAGTACTATAGAAAGAATACTTGATACAAACAAAGATATAACATCATTTTTATAGTGAACACTGTGCCTTTGACCAACTCAACGAAACTAAATAAACTAAAATGGTGTTTTCCTCTTAACCTTGTTCTAAGAGTGGTGTGATTTACCATAACTAGTTTTCTGTGTGATAGCCATTCAGTCTATTCTTCACACGTTACTTGCCAGATTTTATTCTGGTGTTTATTGCTCATCGTTTGTAAATGTCATGCTAAGGCTGGGCCTATGTAAAGCACTTTAAATTGCCTCTGTGTTTTAAAATGTGTTATACAAATAAGAAAATCTGCTTTGCATTGGCTGAGAAAAATCAAGCCCAGTTGCTTTGAAACAACTGGACTAGTGTAAATGTTACTTGACAATAGTATTTAACAGTGATAAGAAAAAAAATAAGATTTACTCATCCAAAACTAAGTTATATGGCTTTGTTGATTAGCTGTTTTTGCAGTGATGTTGCAGTATGTTCTTCCCATGCATGGATTATTTATGGTTAAACTATGGTAAAATTAGGAAGCCATACTATTACTAAGTAGAAACCTTCAGTAGAAGTTTTCAGAGGGACGCAGGTACAAGACAAACTCCTCTCCAGCTCACCTGGCCTCTCCAGTCTGCGTCTCCATCTGGTTGACCCAGCTCTTGTAGATGTCCACCGGGTCGGTCTTGATGTTGAGCGTTTTGTCATCCATGATCTCCTTGACGACCGGTGCCAGGATCTGCCGCAGTGCGTTCTGTCCCCGCGTACCTCGGTGGAAACTCACCACCATCTTAATGACTGTTGGGTTTCCTGTGACGATCTCCTTCATCTGGTCCACTTTTGACCTGCAGACAGTTGTTAAAGGCAAAATTTTACTGTGTATTCATGATCCAGGCTTCATCTGATTTAAAACTGTGGTCATAATTTACTGTTGACTAGGTTTCATTGCTTGCGTCTCACTTGATCTCCTCCTGCAGGGCAGTTTTGAAGAGCTTGGACAGCAGGTACTCCTCTCTCTGGTTGGAGGCGTAGTTATACAGGGTGAAGATTACAGAGTCCATGAACTTTGTGGATTTATTCTGTGGCATCTGGAAGATCAGCTTGGCGAGATATGTGGGGTTGGTCTAAAAGGAGGCAGAAATTTGGTAAATATTATTAGAGAGGTATCAGCTGGTTAAACAACTACAGCCACCAGTGTCTTTAACTTTATGATTCTAATGTTCAGCAGCAACATATCACTTGTTTTAGTTAAAAGAGAGACCCTAATAAAAAACACAGAGAGACAGCAATCAAACAAGAGATATGTATTTGGTGTTACCTGTAACAGGTAAAAGAGGTACTGGTAGGCTTCCAGTTTGTCCCTCTTCTCTTTGCTGAGGGCCTTCAGGCCTCCCCTCTGCTTGTTCATCATCATCATGTCTGACAGCTGGCCCTTGTTCTTCTTGGTCAGCTTCTTGCTGTGGGACACCACCTCCTGCAGCGTGATCTTGTTCTTCACCAGCAGGCCGATCTTGATGTCCATCAGGTTCAGGTCGTTCTCCAGCTGCTGGTTGGAACGAATGTTGGTGACAACCTCCTCGCGGAGCCGCATCAGTTCCAGCTCCTCCTGGAAGTCCTGATCGCTGTGGTCGAGCAGGTGGACGAACTTTCTCACCACCGCCATCGGGGGATCGTCAGCGCTGACTGTGTGAGAAAGAACATTTTGAAACGATGGGCGAGTCAAGTGACCACCAAAACTGGAGACCAATTCATTGCACAAAAAAAGGTGAGTTTGATCCTACTCACTCAGCGTCTTGTAGTCGTCTCGGGCCTTGTTGGCTCTAATAAAAGCCTGAATCTTCACCACATCTTTGATCTGCAGTGTAAAAAAAAAAAAAGCTGATCAATACTCTTCATTATAAACCGTACCGCAGGAATCCACTGAGTCAGAGTGAAAATGACTTCACACATGTCAGAGTGCTAAATGAGCCATCTGCCCCCCTCAAACCCCACAGGACACGGAGTAAATGTCAGAGGATGTGTCAGGGGAAATTTATCCACAGTTATTTAAAGCTTTTATTAGATAATGGTGCAATTTGTTTACTTTAAACCCTATTTCTTGTGACAGAGAATTTACAATGCCTTGTCTTGGTTCTCTTTTAAATTGTCTAAAACTCAATTTACAGGTAATTTTGTTTAACAAGTTTTTAGGCTATTAACACTCACATGATCTTGGTAGTACTTTAGGCGATCCTTATATTTCTTACGAGCTTGGTGCATCCGAACCATGGCTTGGATCTGAGAAAGATGAAAACAAATCCCTTAGTTTTAACTGTATTTATATACTGATAATATTCAGATAAAAGACATTGCGTATAATTTTACCTTGACAGCCTCGTCACTGTGGTCTTTCAGATACTGCTTACGGTCTTTGAACATCTTCCTCTGTTTGTGGCCTTTCCAGTGGGCCTGAATAAAAACAGATTGATAAGTCCTCATAGAAGACAGAAGGTTCAATGTATTTCAGGATAATGTGCAAAGTTCTACCTCACCTGTATGCATGTAACAGCTGGGCCTTGGGATTTCAGGAAGTTCATCCGCTCCTTTAGGCCATTTCTTATCAAGTAGCCACGGCAACGAGCTTGCAGCTTGGCAATTAGAGTCTCGTTGGCCAGCCACAGCTGCTCTCGATTGTAGGCTGTGGTTACTCCAGAAACCACAGACTGACAGAGAGAATAAAACCAGTTTAATGCCGTGTTAAAAAGCCACAGTCAAGCAGTGCTGCAGAGGGATAGTAACCTACCTGGATGTCCTCTTTGTTGAGCTGAGTGTTGTTTTGTAGGAAGCCCTCTGGCTCCACCCAGGTGCCCTCCTTGGTATTCAGATTATAGTAGTAGTTGTGTCCTCCCTTCACCCAGTGTTTCACCCATTCACTGCCATTATCACCTGGACAGACAGCATTATAGAAGGCAAGTCAGCAAAATGGAGGAACACCATGGGCCAATAATTAGGAAGATACATCATCTCTACATTTTTGTTTATTTCATTAATTCAGTTTTCTTTTGGAAATCACATGTAAAAAAAAAAGCAGGCTTGTGCAGTTTGTAAGTACAGCTTTGTGTTTGTAGGAGGTCTATCAGACTCACAGAATAAGGAGCTACTTTTATTTGAATTAGTAAATTATAATATCATCAGGGCAACTTTTTTCACCTTAAACACAATGAAAACCAATGAAAAGATGCATCATGCCTTAGAGTCTTACAAGAATTAAACATTATCGAAAGGCACAGGGCCTCACTTTTCTGATGACATTAACTACGAAGTTGTGAAAAATTGCATTCGTCGTTCCCCTTATTCATCCCTAAATTTTCTCCTCACCTTCAGCTTTTTTCTCGTCTTTGACCTTGACCAGGTCATCCTGGTAGGTCTGGGCACACTCAGAGGTGACACCATACAGGCCTGTCCCGGGGTTACGCAGAGCAGCTAAGGTCAGAGCTGGATCGCCACTGTCCACTGCCTCATTGACAGCCTGGATGGACTGCGAGACTGCGGATACAAACACAAACATCAGCCTTTGCTGCTCTTCACACTGTCCTAACATCAGGAACATTGGTATAAAATGGGTCCAGTAAAATTAAACGAGTGTGTGCTCTTACACTGTAAGGCCTCCTTTGTGTCCTGATTAGCCTTCAGAATGGCATCCTGGATCTCATCCAGCCACACCACAGCAGAGGGGTCTTGGGTCTCCTGGAGGGACACGGGAAAATATGTTCAGAAACTAACACACACCATCTGTCCACTAACTGATCATGGACTCTGCCAGTCTATGTTTTCTCCTCCAAACGCCAGAGCTGCATACCAAAGATGTTTTTTTATTTAAATGAATGCTATAAGTGAAAGACACAATATAGCTAATAACTAGTAGATAAGAATACTCCAAATGTCATTCTAACAAATCTATAACTGGTTATCTCTCTAGGCTGAGAGATAATTGGTTAATTAGCAGCCTTTGTGTACTTAAATATGGTTATTAAATAGCAAATACACTCGCACTCCTGGCATGCAGATTTTGTCTCATGTTGACTTATTGTTGTTTTTTTAATCATGGAGGAGTGTGTTCTACAAATTCTCCCTGGCAGTTTTTACGTAAACTACAGTCCTTTACTCTATGTTAACTATAGTATGTTTTGTATTTTTCCTGATAAGTTATAAAAATACACCACAAAGACAAACTTTATCGTTTAAAGTGTGTTAATTCAACTGTTGCTTAAATGTTTGTACTGTTTCATCAAAGTACACACATTACAACATCTCCTACAGTTGCACTGTATTCTGTTCTATTTTATATTTAACTCTGTGATGGATTTTTACAAGTGTGTTTGAGAAGCCTTTGCTCTTTGATTGTGCTCTTGCTCCTGCAGTAGACAGAAAAATACACCGGAAACTGACCTAAATATGCAAGAGATGTCACCAATAGATGTGTAAAGTGTTACAGGGTAAAATGTTTCCTTTATATAATTTGATTCCCGTTGCTCTTCATACAAACCAGAACGAGACCTCAAAACTGAATTCAACACTATTACAATGAACTGTAGTGACACTTAACTGCATCCAGATGGCGCACTCTGTCTCTGTATAAAGTATGTGGCTTCTTTCTAACTGCTGCTGCTGCAACTCATTTGGTTTCGGCCTCCCCTACCATGGGCGCCGCCCTTTCATGTTGAGCTACAGGGTAGCTGAGAGGAGGTGTGTGTGTGTGTGTGTGTGTGTGTGTGTGTGTGTGTGTGTGTGTGTGTGTGTGTGTGTGTGTGTGTGTGAGAAAGAGGTGGGCGGGTAAGACTGAGAGCTGATCTTGAAGATTTCTAATGCAAGGGAATGGGGGTTGATCTTTATAGTAAACAAAACCTTACCTGGGCAAGTGCTGATTAAGTATTTGTATGTTTGTACTTGCTGCTCTAATTGGTATCTGTGGGCAATGAGTCACTGTAGCTGGTAGGGAGGTGGTAGACAGGGTGTGGTGTCAGAATGGGTAGGGGACTGGAGTAGGACTTGGGGTACTTACAAGCACATCATGAAAATAGAGGAAGTGAAAACTGAGGGAGTTAATCTTACTAAACCTTTGCGCAACACCGCTTTCCCCACCTTTTTTTTTTTTTTTATACTTCCTTAGAAACCCAGAGGTCATTCATTTATATTTAGGCACAAGCATGGGAAGCTTGAAAACACACATACAGAAGAACACACACGCAGACAGAAACATATAAAGTCTATCCCAGTTGAGATTTTTGCAGTTACAAAGTGAAGTGATAACCATCTCAAAAGGCATACTGTAATAGACTATATTCGGGTTGTTAGTAAGTAGAGTCTGGGCAGGACTTCCTGCTGTGTATCTAAGCACAGCCCTCATGCCCCAATCAAAGCAAACTTCTGCCTGACTGTCTGGCTTCTTGGTGTCGCATCATTAAGAAAAGTCACAAATTGAACTCCTCTCCTGCATCCTGACTACATCTTGGCCATGAGGGTCTTTCTCCTCAGTCAATCCCACCTCCTCTGAGCTGCAGACGTCCCTCTAATCCTTCAGTCTCAGCTAGGGAATATCTCGTTTGAACTGACCGTTTGAAACCCAATACAAAGCTCAAGCACCACTAACCACTTCCCCTGTCTTTAGCTCATCACCTCAAACAGCCATGTTAACCAATCAACAACCAGACGATGGTGTGTGTGCCTGCGGGTCTGGCTCATTTATTACAATGTTCAGCTTTCTGCCCATTTATGGAAGCAAATGACTAAGACCCGGCTTGTTATTTCCTATGCCTGTGAAATCAGCAGGAAAATAGTTTGCTTTTTTTCCCTCTTATTTTTTTTTTCTGGGTCCTGTTATGAAAGTGTGACAAGTTCCCACATGATGTATTGAAGGGCATGTTCAAAAGTAAGTGAGTTTACTTTTAAAGTAGTGTGCGCAGTGGCCAAATATTCTCCAACCTTGATAAGAGACTTCCTTTATCTGTATTTACACAGAACAAAAACAGACTCAGTACTTGCATGAATACACTTGAGAATTGTTCTATTTACAGACTTTGTTCTTACGCAATCGGAAGCGAGCATTTAACTTGAGTGGTAAGAACTCCCACTTTATGCTTATTTAGGGATTTTCACCTCCTCTTTTGTGCACAGAGGTAAAACCATACTGAGCTCCTACAGTCTGAGTTCACCTGCTGCTCTTTTGGCCTTTGCTTCTCCTAAGGCAGGATAAAAAACAAATATGGTTGTCTTCCTGTGACATGCAAATGGGCTGCACAAACACACATTCAAGAACCAAATTTATCACCTCACCTCATTAAAGTAACGATAACACAGGCAAATGAGTCAGAGAGTGCTGATGAACCGCATTCGAGAAAGACGGTGCTTTTGTTCAACGCGTGTCCACTGGACTCACAGATGCACGTGTGAACCCCAGGAGTGTTAATGAAAACAGAAAAGATAGGTCAAGCCCCAGAAAACTGAAGCGACAGAGTGAGCAAGGAGACATACAACAGGAAGTGAGTTGGGGGTAAAAGAGATGACATCAGCTGTCAGGTTGTGTCATGTGGCGCTCGCTGCTCAGAAGTCTGAGTCACATGTGTTTGCAACCACAATGGGTCTGGGATCCCACTGAGCTATACACATCACAATAATCCATGCATAAAGCAATTGGGTATTTCAGTGACTTAAGACATTTAAAACTTTTGGGGCCTTCATGTGATGTAATGCACCCTGATGGTCATACTGGAGGCACAGCACTTGCAATTGTTGGCTGGATGCTTCTCAAAATGTACAAGTGGTATTGTATCAGATAACTGGTCCTTTCAAAATAAAAGCAAAACATGACCAGGCATGATATGGTATGTGATTCATTTTGTGCAAGTGGAGCTGGCCGGCCTTGTCATATGGTTGAAATCAGCATCATGATATAAAAAAAAAATACTGTTTTGTCAGTATCAATATATATTAAAATATAATAAATGCTTAAACTGAACAAAAAAGTACCACTACAGGTGCACAGTGCAGAGAATGAACATGTGTTGGGACACGCATCATTTGCAAAACTATTCATTTGAGGGTATGAATTACCATTACCATGAATTGTCATTTGGGTGCATGAAATCTAAAGGAAAAAAGCTCTGATATCTTGCTCAACTGGAGGCAGGAGCAGAATTATGAGCTTGAACAAATATTGAACTCAAAAAGCTGCACATTTAAGGAGGAAATGGTCCTGTTTTACACTGACAATAATGACACCTTCAGTACAAACATTCAATAGAATAGTTAAAACACACCGATATTTATCATATGTCCAGTCATACTGCGCATAGCCTTGACAATTTTTAACTGTATGAGCTGCAGTAAAAAGCCTGTTAAAAGTCTAGATGTTAACTGTATCCAGGCACTGTTTGCATGAAGTGTTTGCATACAGCTTACCTGAATACTAGATACATACTAAAAGGCAAATCACACAGGGAGGGACCAGGACACCGAAAACAGTAGCCGGGTAAACCTCAACATCAGCTGAAAGACCCTTCCCAGATACCGGTGTATGTTGTGTGAGTGACTTACATGAGCCTTCTCTCTGCGGGCCTCCAGCAGTTTATTATGGTAGTGCTGAGCCACAGACGGGTCCACATCTGTGAGCTTGGCTGACGGGTTCTGCAACATGGCCAGCGTCTTCATGGGATCTCCCTCATCCAGGGCCTCATTGATCAGTCCAATCGCAGCAATACCTGCAAATATATACAAAAACTCTGAGTTTATGATCACTATATAATAATATGGGAGGGATGAGAAGGAAGGTAAAAAAGTTCAAAACGTGGCATCTTCTGACAAATAAAGATTAAATTTAACGCAAAGCTTTTGAATATGTTGGTATACTTCTGAACCTGTGGCCAACAAATTTCCTTTCCCAAAGTGAAGAAATAATTTTGCCGGTCATGTAGCCTTCTACATAAAACTGTATTGTACCAGACAATTAATAAATAAAAAAAATACTATACTTACTATTGATGGAGTATTCACTGTATACTATTTAAAGGCTAATTTTGTTTTAGATGTTTACTACCAAACCCTGGTCAGATCACTTGTTAGCACACAAGCAAAGAGCCTATTAGCTTATCTGGTAACCATTTTTAAACATTTTGACTTGATACAGATCTAACTTGGATTGAAACGTTGTCTATCAAATAAATCTGTTTAGGAGTCAGCGTTACTTTTCATTTATAGATTTAGTATTTGGGTGTCCGTGAGTGTCCGTCTCTTACGTTCATGCTCCTCGTGCACAGCCTGGTTGACTTGGTCGATGCAGGCTTGAATGTCGTTCCAGGTCAGGTAGTCGCAGCCGTCCTCTCTGGCTGCTGCCTTTTGACGCATCAGTTCATCCATGTACCTGAGGAACACACAGGTACGGTACTACATCAACAGCCTGCCTCGCCCCATTGAAGAAACACACAAAAACCTTAGACATCGCTGAGGCAATCTGTCTCCCGGCGTGTGTGCTCACCTCTGTGCATATTCATCCTCCACGTTACTGAGTCCAGTGACAGCGCTGGACAGTTGTTTCCAGAGGGCAGCTCGATCTCCAACATCCAACGCCTCATTCATCAGCACCACCGATGACAGCATCTCCACGGCAACAAGCAGCTCAGGGTGGGACAGTGAGCCCTGCGGGACATCGGCCATAAATTACCTCATATGTCAAACTGCTAATGAAGACCACCAGAGGCAAAATTATATTGTTGGTGTCTTGATTTGTTGTTTTCTAATGATCCCCTAATCAAATGACTGACTAATTGTTTCAGATTTTGATGGAAATTAGAGAAAGTAAAATTTTGGTGCATTTATTATGTTATTAATTGGCAAATTAGGCAAGAAGGTGGTACATTTGTGTGTCTCATAGTCTAATCAGTTCAACATACTATGAAATAAACTTTGTTATCAGCAGAGAGGGCTAGATTGGCATAGCACAATATAAACTGTACAAATTACAGATAACTTGTGACAAGGTAAGTAGTTTTCATTTTCAGGTCAACTGGTATTTAGACTCAATGGTCATGTGTTTTTTTAAGAATGATGCAATGGTGCAGGTTCTCATTTTGTACGCGTTTCTTCATGGTTACCTCAGGGCTTTGTTGCTGCAGGCTGACTAGCTCTCTCTGGTAGAGGTCTGCAGCACTGGGGTAGACTTCAGGGAGCTGAGCATCAGGGTTCATCAGCTCTTCCACCGTCTTCTCTGGCACACCCGCCCTGATAGCAGCGTTGATGCGTTCCACTGCCTTCAACACTAAACACACAGATTATTAACGGTCAAAGGTGAATTAGAAGTTCAGATACAGATGCAGACAAGGAGAAGACGAAATGATCAGGGTTTTTCCTGCATAGAGAATTAAGCTGGTCGCCTCGATCAAATTTGGTCCCGCCCGCAGCTTTCGACAAACCTGACAGGGTCTTCATAGTAAACACTGTTTTCTAACAAGATCTGCACTTTGCAGATTTCTGTCATTTGAAAATCAAAATAAAAACCCTAATGATCTCGAGAAATTGAGAGAAAATTTCAGATGTATTTGATATGCTCATACTCTTTAGGTAGCCTTCTGCCATCTGATTGGCCACATCCACACCACTCTGCAACTCATCCTTAGTCAGGGCTTCTCCAGGAGACGCCTAATAAAGAAGAAATCAAGTTGAGCTCATAATGAGAAGACAGAGAAGCAGACTTTTCACCTTTTTCTTGACATAAATGTCCAGCTGTGTTTGCACACAGATCCCTACCTGCTCTTTATTCTCTCGGTCAGCCAGCAGCTGTTTGAGGTACCAGTCTTTGTTCTGAGCCTGCAGGTTCTGAATGCCCACAGCTTTAAGGGCCTCATATAACTTATTCTCATCGCCACGCAGCAGTGCCTGTTCAGCTGCATTCAAGGCGTTGCTCACTGTAGGAAAAAGGTTGACATTTCACCACTTTATCATGGAAACCAAGACAAGTGAACAAATCTGTGTGTGTTAATGTGGCATACCGTTAACCTTGTTGACATTGCCCTGGATTTCAGCCTGAGTGAGAAGCTCATCATATATATCTCTCTCTGCGTCTGCATTCTCCATTTGCTGTTGAAGCAGACCAATAAAAATGTGGCCAACAGCAAGCAAATTACAACAGGATTACACATTAGTACTACTTATCATCATGATACCAAAGTAAAACACATTTCTTTCCATAGGGTATTTTTGTTCTCTGAATTTTGGTCATTTATTCGCTTTGCCTATTGGCAAAAACCAACATTTTAGATTTTAAATCATAATGCTGGCAAATCTGTCAAAAGACGACGGAGTGATTTCATTCCTCTGCCATCTTCCAGCTACCATTCTTTACTGTAGTGGTTGTTTTAGTTGTCCTTGTGGTTTGTGAGACCTCAGCGCTTTGCTCTGTCTCATGCAAAATATTTCTTCTGCTTCAGGCAGCATATTCAATTATTTTCTAATTAAAAAGCAGACAACGGCTCACATGAATCCCCTCATTTTTAATTATCTGGCCTCTCAAGCATAAAATGCCCCCAGGCAAACATACTTGTTTGGCCATCTGAAGCCTGTGCACAGCATTGACAGCACAATATATATGTGGAGTAGCTTAGAACTTCGTACCCGTTTGCGTGAGTTCGCCACCTTCTCTCCCTTGGCCTGGTACAGTGTGTCGTGGTACTGACGAGCACAGGTGGAATCCAGGTTGACCAGCATGGCGTTGGGGTTCTGCATAGCAGCTACCGTGCCCTCCGGGACGCCGTGATCAATCGCCTCATTGATGGCGATCACAGCAGCATGTACTGAGGATGGAATGGAAGATGGTGAAGAGCTGGCTTCATTTGAATTTTAGGGGTTATATCAGCATGTTTTATCTGACATTACAGATAAAAGATGTTAAATATCAATAAATCAATACTGTATCTTATTGCACTCCATCTTGTCTTACTGATATAGAATATATCAGAATATATATTGATCTTAAAGGAATAGTTTGAGATTTTGGGAAGCACGCTTTTTCGCTTTCTTGCCATGAGTTAGATGAAAAGATTGATACCACCCCAATGTCTGCCTGTTAAAAATGAAGCCACAGCAAGGAGACTGTTAGCTTAGCATAGCATTAAGCATACAAGCAGGGGGAATTCTAATCCATAAATCAATGTAACTTCAAAGTCTATAGCCATTATATTGGAAATTTGGGGGAAATCAGTGTTGTGTGTTGCACAAAGATAACTTTGATAATTTTAGCTGTAATTGTGTCGAGGGTCGAGGAGATTTGTATCCATTTCATTATAAAATCATGACTCAACAAAACTATATCTGTAGCTAACAGATCCCGCCCTCTCCCCGTGACATCTGAGCTCCTCTTACATGCAGCTTCATCCACAGAGAGCTCATTGGCCAGGATCCCGCCTATCTTGCTGAAGGCGGGCATCTGGATTCCATACTTTTCCAGCTCACTCTTCATGTTGTTGATCTCCTCCTCTGAGAGAGAAGACATAACAGGAGGAACAGATCAATGGGTTGAGGGGACAAAAAGAGGGAAGCAGAAGGGGGCTGGGTTAGGGAAGTGAGAGACTGTGGAGACAGACTGTTCCTGGCTCATGTGTGATAATCAGATTTCTGACTCTGGCTCTGGAACATGGTGCTGAGCGGGAACTCAACTGACAGGAAAAGCTCTCACAATTACTAATGACTTAAACATTTCCGCAGCTCCTCACCACCGGGGCCTGCTAAAAAATAAAAAATAAAAAAGACAGCTCTGTGCTCCTCCTCTCAGTACTGTTTTTCAAATTCAACACATTTTAAACTTCATGTTAACTTTGGCAACATGGTGACATTTGCAATGCTCTGGATTTAAGATGACATAATTGGGTTAACGGGGACAGAATGAGGGAAACAGATGCACAGACTTGTGTTCAAGCTCACACTCTTACCAGTGAAATCTACTTTCCCATACAGATCTTGGATCTGAGGGGCCAGGCCAAGCTTGAACAGGTACAAGCTGTAAAAGAGGACAGAGAAACAATAAATAAAGAAGCGTGACAGAATGCATCAGTAGCAGAGGTGGCACAGGGACGGGAGCAATACAGAAAAAAAATATACGAAACACAATTCCATGCAAGTTTTTACATATATTTTACATGCATTTTTTGGTCATGGAAATTACTTTAGTTCATCATAAAAGACATTGAGGGGAGTAAGGGGAGGGGACAGGTCAGACCAAGCAAATATCAGGATGGAACCATGCCACTTTAAGGCAAGGCAATAAACATTTAAACATTGAACCACAATGCTGCTCTTGCCTGTTAGCTGCAGATTATTGCGAGGCAGGTAGAGGAAAACAGACATATGTACTGGAAGTATTTGTAGTAATTTGTTTGTTCACCTACTGGTACATAGTGAGGTAAAACAATAATTCAGACTGTAAACTGATGTTATAAAATGTGTTGCTTCTATACGTTATATGGATGTGAACAACATGTAGTAAAGTTAACGGAGTTTGAACAAGAAGAAGAGGAAGAGGGTGGATAAAACCAAGAAGAAAAAAAAGAGGAACAGAGTTCTGGTCTCTCGTCAGTCTTGATAGAAGATTTGATAGCAGGCAAACAGTACATCATGTCTTGACCTGAGTCCCCTAAATTATGTAAAATATGTTCGGCTTGATATATATTTGCTTGCCATGAAATATTCTGTGCTGATTCTGCTATACAGCTGATCTGTCTGGTTCCAGAGACTGGCTAATGTCTGGAGATCTGTCTGGCTAGTGTCGATGCTACACACTAGGTAGCCTGATATTAACGGAGACGTTGCGTTCCTTGTTCGTTTGCATCTGATACAAACACATCATCCTCTAGTCAGTCACTGTATATTTGTAAAAACTATTTCGAATAACTCTCGTTGTGTGTGCTGTGTTTGTGTGCTTGCATGTCATTCGTTTAATGATGTTTGTTTACTATTTGTTACTGTTAAAGTTACTTGCAGTAATCCTGATACATAAACTAGACTCCATAAATATTGACAGGCTTGCTGTCCCACAAAAAACATGCCACCTTATCAAGGCTATATTTCTTTTTTTCATTTATTTGTTTATTTAACAGGGACAGTGCTCATTAATTAACAGTAAAATAACTGTAAATGAGCCAGAGTTAGCTCAACAGGCTAATTTTCCTCTGTTCAATTATTATGAGGGCAACCTAAAATAAAGATTTAAAATGACATAAAATGACTTTATACAGTCCACACGTAATAACAATATATACAGAATAGTAGTAAGACAGGTACAACACACAACAATAAGTAACAAACAACATATCAACAAACAACATAGAACAAGAAATGAAAAAGACTTGACAAAAGACAAACAAGCAACAAATCTCAGTAGGCAGTCAGTAGTCTAATGTGCACATGATAAGTATTTGCTTCTCTTATCAGCATTGGGAACAGATTCCATTGTTTAGATAAAAGCACTTCTTCGAGTGGGAATGATACAATCCACTCTTGTGATACCTCTGGTAACATGAGTGCCTGCTCTCTGCATAACAAATCTCTTCAGTGGAGGTGGGGCGGTGCTGTGTAATATCTTATAAACTAGACAAAGGTTACTATAATTAATCAAGTTTTCCCAACTCGGAAGCAGATGGGTATTTAAAATTTGACAGGTGTGAAAACTATGAGGTTTCGAATCTAAAACTTTGATAGTATGTTTATAAAGACTTTCGAGTGGCTTCGTTGTGGATTTGTTAGCCTGTGCCCAGCTTGTCAAACAATATGTAAAATGCGGGATAATCATGGCATTCATATATATATTATAGCGGTTTCAAAGCAGAGTGATTGTCTAACAAATCTAAAGTTGCTTAAATTAAATCTAACTCGTTTGCACATACTTTTTCATGAGTTCTAAAAGAGAGATTCGAATCAATCCGGACACCCAGAGGCAATATTTCAGCAGAGACACTAGTACTACTAGGGGGGGGGGGGTTCCAAGGGAGCACTAAAGGGAGGGGTGGATTTGTTTAGCA
>NC_060169.1:3810411-3813528 GCF_021292245.1 Micropterus dolomieu | reverse complement strand
GGGGGGGGGGGGGGGGGGGTTCCAAGGGAGCACTAAAGGGAGGGGTGTATTTGTTTAGCAGTTTAGTCCAATCAACAATCTTTCTGCAGAATCACTCAATGTCCCTTTAAAACAGTTAATGAGCATGCTTCTGTTGCAGTACTGTGGCTCCTGGGTGTTACATGTTTGGCACAGTCCTGCAGCTGGAACATGGGCAACACTAACACCATGCCTCTCTGCTCTGCTGGTTGGCTTCCCCTGCATCCATTTTACCTGAAGTGGAATGCTCTAACAAAACAAACACTACATACCTCGTACCACTGAATGCCTCTCTGCTGAAAAACTGCACTTTTCACCTCATAAAAATGTCACAGACTTGAAACATGCTCGGGCCACAGACATGCATAGGCCACAGGGAATATACAGCTCATCAAGTGAATCATTTCACTCACAATCCACTAAATGAGGAATACATGAGATTTCTATAACAGACATTTAAGATTAAATATCTGTTTGCTGACACCAACAAGGTGATTATAGGGTTTTCAGTTTGTTATAACAATTCAGCAAAATAATCTAACCAGTGATCTAATGGTGTTTAACTTCAGTGCTTCATTACTGAATTACATGCTGCACGGCAAATCAGACAAAGAAAGAGAAACAAACAGAGGGAGCGTACCTGAGCGCATGTATACAGTAGATGCAGCGTGGCATGTTCTTTCTGTCATATATGTCTGTGGTTTCAGGGTAGAATATCTGAAACACAACCAGGGAAATGAGTCAATCAGAGCAGCACTTTCAGCAGGTCTATGCTAGCATGCTAGCATGTTGCAGCATGTGTGCAAGAGTGATTGAGGATATTAGCTCAAACGGGGTTAGATAATATAAATGTGGACACGCCTTGACATTGTCTTTGTGGTGCAACTGAAATTGAAGTTTTAAAGACAGCTACTTATATTTTCTGTTGAAGCGGCCAACTGGTGATATTTTGGGCTGGTGCTTAAATCATGCCAACATAATGACATGTATCAGAGTTTCCACAGAATTGAAAGAGTGGAAACTTCTCAGAAAAGCACTTTTACCATAATAGGCTACTGTTTACTCTTTTTTTTTTTATTTTTTTTTTTAGGTGAGTAGTTAAAGGAACATGGAACTGACTAACTACATAACATGTTGTTTACAAATCTATTTACCAAATCCACTGGCTTCTTTTCATTTTACCACAATATGAAAATCAACTTGCACTGGCTGGAAAGATTGTTTCTCAATCCCTCTGAACATTGTTTGGTGTCATGTATTGTTTTATAAAAATGGTAATCTAGTAACATAGAAAGCAATTAAGTATATTCGTTACAGTGTAAAACTCCAATATCCAGTATTTTAAAGCAAATGTTGCAGATTGCATACATGTTGTGCATTTTTCAGGATCGATTTTTCAACACATGGCTGATTCTTGATATCGAGCAAGTCTCTGCTTGTTTATACTGTGCTGAAATTAAGTGGCACCAATTGATGCCTTTAATGAGGGAAATCAATCTAAAACCAAATGGTAAGCTTTATGTAACATTAACACTGAATATTATTTAAACAATGTTGCAATTAATGACCTAAATGTAAATGTAATCACGCAAAACCTTCTTCAAAGCAGGGAGACATGTACATCATATGTTTAGTGGCTGGAAATCATTTACAAATATGACACCTAATCTCTAATAAAATGAAGTTTAACTCTACTACGACTCTAAGTCCAATTGTAGGTATGTTTGCATATAAAAGATAGTATTGGTGTATGTATGCATGTGCCTGAGAGACACAGACGGATGCGAGCCATGCTCACCTTTGGCAGACCCTTCTCGGTCATGGCGTTGAGCCACTGGATGACATTGTCTGTGTGTCTGAAATGGAGACCCGTCGCCTGTAAGAGAGAAACCAAACATCAGGACACAACAAACTTAAAGACTCGCATGCAGCCTCATTCACACCGAGAGCTAAAAACTGAACTTCAATCAACCGCCAGGATACAACACAAAGCGGGTAAATGCACACTGAATGTGACACACTGGCCTTACTTTGAAGAAAACCATGAAATATTTCTCTAAATATGCTCTAAATATGTGAAATATTTAGAGCATTTGATTGATACTTCCTGCTTTTACAAAAGCTAGACAAATGATGGCTGTGTTATGATAGCAGTGCAAGGAGCGTGTAGTTTCATTTTAGGGGCAACGCCCACAATGCTTCATCTTAACCATTTTTGCCTTTTGATACATCATGTATTTTTAATATTAGTCATTCTTGTTCTATAAATTGTGATTTTATCTTGATTGTTTGGCATTTCGGAAAACCTGCTGTGACGGTTTTTGACCAGCTAATGGAAGTATCAAAAGGTTAACATGGTTGGAGAGCAAGATATCTCAAAAAATACTTATGTGGATATTCATGGTTCCAAAAGGAGGATCTTTTCAACAACATGGCCATCAGGTCACCAGCCAAACTTTCATATTTTACTCATGAACTAAAGGCCTGATTTCTTTATGACTTGCTATGGCTATTCATTGTCCTGAAGATTAGACTTATTTATTTACTTTACTAAGTCAGACTCCAAGCAGGTGATGGTTTTAAATCTTTCCAGTTTAACCTCCATAGCAACAAGTTTTTTTCAAATCACATGGAACATGTATACTGGAAGTGGAATTGCTTGCAACTATACAGTGGTTTGCCCAAACACCATAAGACATAATAAAATCTGTGACTCCCATTCTCAGCACCTGGCTCTTGATTGAGGATTAAATAAAGGTGAAAAACAATTTCATCTTTCAATGATGTATAAATAAAATTTTCACCTTGTAACGCGTCTGCTCGCGGTCGTAGATCTTCTTTAGGGAGACGGTGTTCGGGGCAAAGAAGTTGCCTAGTTTGGCCAGATAGACGCCGTTCCTCAGCCCCTCCTCCAGCTCTGTGGTGGGGGGCAGCTCCTCGTCCAGACAGGCCTCAATCCATCTACAAGGACACATATCACAGTAAACACAAGGAGGAAACATACAATCATACTTAAATATAGAGCCTGACCGATACAGGATTTTTAAGACCAATACCGATTTTGATATTTGAGGAATTAAAAATTATAAAAAAAAAAAA
>NC_060169.1:3778681-3810311 GCF_021292245.1 Micropterus dolomieu | reverse complement strand
TAAACAATGTTGCAATTAATGACCTAAATGTAAATGTAATCACGCAAAACCTTCTTCAAAGCAGGGAGACATGTACATCATATGTTTAGTGGCTGGAAATCATTTACAAATATGACACCTAATCTCTAATAAAATGAAGTTTAACTCTACTACGACTCTAAGTCCAATTGTAGGTATGTTTGCATATAAAAGATAGTATTGGTGTATGTATGCATGTGCCTGAGAGACACAGACGGATGCGAGCCATGCTCACCTTTGGCAGACCCTTCTCGGTCATGGCGTTGAGCCACTGGATGACATTGTCTGTGTGTCTGAAATGGAGACCCGTCGCCTGTAAGAGAGAAACCAAACATCAGGACACAACAAACTTAAAGACTCGCATGCAGCCTCATTCACACCGAGAGCTAAAAACTGAACTTCAATCAACCGCCAGGATACAACACAAAGCGGGTAAATGCACACTGAATGTGACACACTGGCCTTACTTTGAAGAAAACCATGAAATATTTCTCTAAATATGCTCTAAATATGTGAAATATTTAGAGCATTTGATTGATACTTCCTGCTTTTACAAAAGCTAGACAAATGATGGCTGTGTTATGATAGCAGTGCAAGGAGCGTGTAGTTTCATTTTAGGGGCAACGCCCACAATGCTTCATCTTAACCATTTTTGCCTTTTGATACATCATGTATTTTTAATATTAGTCATTCTTGTTCTATAAATTGTGATTTTATCTTGATTGTTTGGCATTTCGGAAAACCTGCTGTGACGGTTTTTGACCAGCTAATGGAAGTATCAAAAGGTTAACATGGTTGGAGAGCAAGATATCTCAAAAAATACTTATGTGGATATTCATGGTTCCAAAAGGAGGATCTTTTCAACAACATGGCCATCAGGTCACCAGCCAAACTTTCATATTTTACTCATGAACTAAAGGCCTGATTTCTTTATGACTTGCTATGGCTATTCATTGTCCTGAAGATTAGACTTATTTATTTACTTTACTAAGTCAGACTCCAAGCAGGTGATGGTTTTAAATCTTTCCAGTTTAACCTCCATAGCAACAAGTTTTTTTCAAATCACATGGAACATGTATACTGGAAGTGGAATTGCTTGCAACTATACAGTGGTTTGCCCAAACACCATAAGACATAATAAAATCTGTGACTCCCATTCTCAGCACCTGGCTCTTGATTGAGGATTAAATAAAGGTGAAAAACAATTTCATCTTTCAATGATGTATAAATAAAATTTTCACCTTGTAACGCGTCTGCTCGCGGTCGTAGATCTTCTTTAGGGAGACGGTGTTCGGGGCAAAGAAGTTGCCTAGTTTGGCCAGATAGACGCCGTTCCTCAGCCCCTCCTCCAGCTCTGTGGTGGGGGGCAGCTCCTCGTCCAGACAGGCCTCAATCCATCTACAAGGACACATATCACAGTAAACACAAGGAGGAAACATACAATCATACTTAAATATAGAGCCTGACCGATACAGGATTTTTAAGACCAATACCGATTTTGATATTTGAGGAATTAAAAATTATAAAAAAAAAAAATGTATTTCTTCTTTTTAGAAACACATAACATAAACAGATTCCTAACGTTTATTATGTGTAGCAAGATAACATGACATAATGCAGTTTAAAAATAAAATTTTTAAAATTTTTGTAAAAAGTACAACAGCTGATTATGTCGGTGACAACTATGTAGTTACAAAACTCATAGCATAACATGCCCGAAGGATCCGTCTCCCTTTCTTATTGACCATTATAATAGCGACACCAATGAATCTGCAATTAGCTTATATCGGCAGAAAAATCAGCATTTATCGGTCATGCTCTACTTAAATATACAGCTCAGTTTCCCTACGGGGATAATTACTGTTGTTGAAACATCTACCATTTCTTTTTTTGTGAAGCCACAATACAATAAGGACAGCACTTCAAAGGTTATACTGGCACGTAAAGAGAAGAGAACGCAGAGCAACAAGCAATAACATGATAGCGACAAATAAATGAAAGATAAATGCACTGTAATTTTTTAAATGATAAGATTAAAACACTATACAACTACTCATGCACACAAGTGTAGTGTGTAGTCAGTGTGGTTGTACAAAACAGAAAATACTGTTTTGATTGCGTTATAATATCAGGTTGCATGCGGAGCGAAGAGTAAGCATGTTCATCGGACAGTGACCAAAAAACTACTATATATTTATTTAAAGTAATTTAAAGTAATTTGTGTTCAGCTTAACAGTATCCTGGTAAAGAAGCACTTATTTTGATCAAGTCAGGTGGTCGTTATTTGGTGGATGCCGTCGACAAACAATAGTGGCAGTCAAAATTTAAAGGATTCAAAATTGATTGTAAGTGGAAGAATACAAGCACCTCTTCACTTTTACAGTATGAAGTTATTATAACTTCTCAAATTCCTGTTTATTGACTCCTTGATTCATCTACAATTATAGTAATAGTTCTAAGGATCCTTCCTTACGTATTTGAATGAAAATGGTATTCTGTCTCTGGGTTCAACCACATAATAAAAAGGATACTAGTTAAGAACTAAGCACAGAACTAGATCTCAGGTACATGTTAGTGCAGTACAGTATGACACGCCTTCATGTTTCCTTCACATTACCTCCTGTTTTTTTCCATAAAACACAGCACCATCTCATGAATTAATCTGCACCAGTAAAACTTGGATGAGGCTGAAGATTCTCCAGGACCAGGACTGCACACACCTAACGTGGCCTGTGGTAACCCAGCATTCTTCATGTGTGACATTTCATTTCTTTTAGGTCATATTATGGAGTCACATTCCTGCTATGTGATCGTGTCAGCTCTTGGCCACAGAGGAGACATGCTGAGCTCTCATACTGGGACAGGCCTGGTGGACTGGATTCCACCTGATGTTATCACCAGCCAGTAACTACGGACGAAGCCAACCCATTTTTGTTCCTGAATCTAAAACGTTTATCACAGCAGGAAATAAATCATCCTGGTATCTCCTTTCACTCTGTTAGCTATAGCTCTGTTCACTTAAGAGGAGAAGTTTTTTTCAAATGTTCTTTACATTATTTTTAATTCAATCTGCCTCACTTGTTTCACTTCAGTAAAAGTGAGGGAGGGCAAGAACCTGAGGCTTAAAGCAGGATTTATCCCTATATGTTCACTCACTGTTGCACCGTTAAGGGAATGGCAGCAAAACCTGACGTATATTTTATTATTTATCACATTTCAGATTGTTGACACAACTCCACTGTAGTTGCAAAGTCAGATTTTTAAGGTGGGATGATATCAAGGCCCAGTCAAATCAAATTGCAATCACTAAACAGCATAGATTTGTACAACTTGGTCAGGGCAGGGCTCACTGCGACTTTTATAACTACTCTTTTAAAAAGTGCAAAAAAGTTGACTTTATTCCACTATGTTTACATCACATGTGAGTCTTTTGTAATCTAATTTGTATTTAACTAATGTTGGCCTGACATTATGCTATGCCTGAATCAACTGTTAAATGTGTGGCTGTATAGTAGTTGCCTTCTCCACCTTAAAGCAACACATGCCTTGTTTTATTTAACATTAACAGGTACAATTCATAAAGCAAACATTTCCTCCCCAGTCTTCTTCCCTGCTTTATTAAGGCCTTCAGATATCACTTCTGATTATAAAAAAACACAAGTTTAACACTGGCTGTGAGGAATTTCACAGTGTGAGGGCAAACAGAGTGAGATTTGAAAAAGGCAAAGAAAAGACTCCCACTATTCTGTAACTAAGGTCTTTGTCAAGCAACAACAAGGTTAACTACATCCTGAGTAAGATTAAAAGATTCCTTTCCTCCTACAGACAGCCCCCCCCACCCCACACACACACACACACTTACTAGACCTGTGAGGACCTTCACTGTTTTCAATCTAATCCAAAGTAATCTTAACACTAAAACCAGTCTTATTTCTGAAATGGAGCCTAATTATAAGGGATTTTCCTAACTTTTAAATTCTTGTTAAGACATTTGGTCCACAAAAAATGAAAATACACCCACACCTTGCAGAGTACAGGCCAGCTAACCACCAGCTGAAACAACTTCCCTCCCAGGAAGTCATGACACGGGGTCTCCAGACAGGCCTGCTATTGAGGCCGAGGTGACCGACCCATGGAGCAATGCCTGGGCATGCCAGCCGGGAACAAGCCCCTCCTTTCACTCCACACTGTAGCAGTGAAAGGCTCCATAAAGACTACAAACTAATGGCTCTTTTTATCAGGGCTACACACCCTTTCCAAGCTAGCACAAACACAGACACACCCTCCACTTAACCAGTAAGAACAGCAGCTATGAATGGGATTTTAGAATATGTTAGACAGCTGGATTCCAGCAGCAGCTGAGAGCAGCCGAAAGAAATGTCGAGTTGTTATTATTACATTAACAGGAATGGCTACAATCAAAACATAGCCACAAATATGAAAGTATTGTCAGGAATCTCCAGAATGACAAGAAACAAATAACACGTCAGATGAGATATGAAAGTGCAAAATCAAGCTCTCTGAAGGCTAATTCTACATTCATGTCATACCATGACCACACTAAAGCCAAGTGGAGAACATGTTCATATCATTTCTGAAAACTACATATCTCCCACTTGATGAAAGAAGTACAAGCAAAGCCGTGGCAAACATCCCCGAAAAATCTAAGCAGATCCCAGACCTTTAAAAAAAAAAAAAAAAAGAGCTATATACTGTTTGTATTTGTTTTCACTCAACAACATCAAATACCTACAATGACAAATCTTTATTTTAATTCATTTATTTGGTGCGTCTACAAGGCAGGCAATGGGTAACCGTCTTGAAATAATGATATACATGATGCACAGCCACTTAGCCAGAAAAATCAAGCCTACCATACAGTATCAAATCAATCAATCAGAATACTTTATTGATCCTCGAGGGGAAATTCTTTGTTACAGATACTCGAGGCATAAAAGGAATAGTAATTATAGTAGAAGTTGGTGAGTGGAGAATATGATAAAGTATAAAAATTGAATGTAAGATTATAATTAAATAATGATTAAATGATAATAATAAATGTGGATTTTTACAGTATTATATACAGTATTAACAAAAGTGTAATGATAAACAGCAGGAATTAATAAAAAGAGTAATAATAATGAATGCTTGTAGTAATGAAGTGGATGGGATTAAAAAGTAATGAAACAGAGAATATTGCACCATATGTCAGTTATTGCACTACAAGGTGCAGTTAGTGACCAAGTGTCTGACACTTTGAGGGAGGAGTTAAAGAGTTTGATGGCCCCAGGCAGGATGACTTCCTGTGGGGCTCCGTGGTGCATTTTGGTGGGGATGAGTCTTGCACTGAAAGTAATCCTGTGTTTCATAAGCACGTCATGTAGTGGGGGGGAAGCCATTTTCCAAGATGACATGTAGCTTGGACAGCAGCTATCATGTATATCACTCAGCTAGTCAGCAAAGACAATTACTCTCAATATGTAATTTTAATTTGCAAACTTTGGTCCAAGAAAGTTCAGCATACTTACATTAAATAGGGTAAGAATTAGCATAAATAGCTAGCCAGCATAAACGGACAAAATTAGTGTCAACAAACAACAAATTAAATGTAGCTAGCATACCTCCATGACAGCAAGGCCATATTAGTTAGTTAGTAGCCACAGTAGTTTGCATAGCTCTTGTGTAACCATACACTGCACATTGCAAACATTATATAATTATACAGTTGTGGATAATTCTGGATAAGAGTGCATTCCAGCTAAGGAGTGCACTGTGGTGAAGTCAGGTGGCTTTTGGTCAATTATACTGTGCAGCCATATTACAAACAAAGATATGAAATAAAAAATGCTCGTAATAGGCAATTCAATGGCATAGCTTGTGTTAGCGCTCTGCAGACTAAACTAACAGGCCACATCCAGCTGCAGATTTTTGTTACCTCCCGTCTCTGGATCAATAATGCATCTTGGTAAAAAAAATTCAAACTATTTTTTAACAACAAAAATCAAACACCATTACAATACAGGAAAGCGCAACAATACACAGAGAATCATTATCTCCTCCTTCCTGTGTGGCTGGGAGGAAGCTGAAGTCTGTGCAGAGTTCAGAGGGCAGTCTCATAGGAAGAGTTCTGATACTGACTACTGTCTCTCCAGGAAGACACACGGACACCTCGCCAGCAGTCCGTCTCCGGTTGTTATCAAGGTACATCCTCTGTTGTCCTGCACAAATTAAAAACAGCGCCTCGGCTGCAGCAGCTTCTCCTGCAGCACGGCTTTACTGGGATGATGGAAGAGATGTTCTGGCTGCAGGGGGTCCGTTAACATTGTTTATTCCATGAAGAAACTTTGGACTTCAGTTACAATACTTCCCCTTTCCCAGGGTTCACTCTTAGCCACAGGCACAGTTAATGTTTAATAACAGCTAGGCAATATTAAGCTTACACTAACAGACCGCAAGACTCATTATTGCAATGCTATGAGTTATTGTTCTCTTGTCTCTCTCAGGGAGCAGCCTAATATGTTTCACTGGCTCATTGTTTTGGAAAGCTGGCTCAGGGCTATACTGGAAAGAAGACAATTAGTGTTTAATCAGCTGCTAGTTTGTGTGTCTTACATTATACCGTCCACCATATTCGATTAAGAGGAAAAAAAAAAAAAACTACAATTTATTTTTTATTTTTTTTAATTTAATCAGACTGAGCTGAGAATTGATTTCCCAAAGCAGTTCATCAGAATAAAATTGATTGTCAATTGACAATCGTAGTACAGCAGAGAAAAGCGGCAAATCCTAACATTTTCTATCAACAAATCTGTTAATCAGCTCAAATTGTTTCTGCCCTTTAATTGACCAATAATCTATTTCCAGTGATTTTAACACAACATTTCCTGCAGCAACCTCCAATGGCTAGATTTGGTTAATACGACATTTTAACAGCATAGTCCTACATAGTTAAATATACACAAGTATAATGTGGTCATGACATGTTGTCAAAACGATGGTTAAATGTAACCTAGGTGTCCAAATCACTGTTAAACTTTAGTCTCAATGTCTTTTGACCTGCAACTTAACAAAACCATGCTTACTGGGATGGAATGGTCTGAATATGGAAAATGTCAAGTCATCATCTTGGTCACATGATCTTAACCAAATTAAGTGCATAACTGGCCTTAGCATAACTAGAATTACACAATAGGATTCTGCTCAGAAGATGTATTAAGGCATCAACACACAGTTTGATGTAATTCTACTGTAATTTACCTTTCAGGCATCGCAGAAACCAGATGCAAGGTGTTGTCTAAAAACTGTAAATTGTGGCATTAAAAACAAGAATGTTGCAGGTTATCGCACATCCAGTTAAAGAAAAAAAAAACAAAAAAAAAACACATAGCTTAGTGGGTAAATGAGGTTCCATAGAAACCTATAAAATCTTTAATTTACTTTAATTAACTACTACCACTGAAGCTTTTTTTATTTTAATTTAAAAGTTTTCATCTGTTGTTGGCAAACTAAACTGTTGCTGTTTCACAATAAAAGCCTTCCAAGATAAAGGGAGCAAATTTTGTAATTTACTGTGATGGAGATGCAGGAAATGTTGTGTTAAAGTCACTGGAAAAAGATTGTTGTTCAGCTATAGGGCGGAAACTATTTGAGCTGATTAATATATTTGTTGATGGAAAAATGTGAGGATTAGATGCTTCTCCCTGTCAATTGACAATCAATTTTATTCTGATTAAGTGCTTTGGGAAACTGCTCCTGCAGCATATAAAGAACATCATCCCAGCTAGCCTGGACCCGCACCGGTTTGCTTTCCGAACCAACAGAGGATGTTACCTCCACTGCCAGCCCTCACACACCTTGAGAAAAACAACACCTACATCAGAATGCTGTTTGTGGATTTCAGCTCAGCATTCAACAAATCTCCCCCATGAAACTGATAAGCAAACTAAACACTCTGCAAGTGGATATTGTACTTCTCAAACCTCACAAACAGACCCCAGACAATTCAAGTTGGCAGCCACACCTCCTCCACTCTAGTGCTCAACACCTTGAACCTTGAATCTCAGGTAAAGAGCCTGGGCAAGGCAAGGAAAACCCCCTGATGTGCATGATCTCAATAATGACCAGAAACACATGAAACAGGTACTACAAGACAAAAAACTGTGCTAATTTTAGACAACAATGCCCTGTTATGTATCGTCATCGTAAAAGTATTTGTGAATCCAAGTGTGTTTGAAAAAGAAAGAGAAGGAAGTGTATTTATGGAATAGCTGTAAAGGCTAATCATGTGTGAGGAGCCTTATCTGGCAGCAGCACAATGTCAAGGCACAGATAGTATTAAAATGCAACCCCCCCCACACACACACACACACGTCCTGTTTTTTGCTAACCACCAACCTCATTCATTGTGATAAAGAGCTGCAGTCTAATTAAAAACTGAATTTTAAGAAAAGTGTGTTTAACCAGCGAGACATTTTATGAACTTCTGGGTCTCAACAAGCTAAAATTCGGTGTTGTTTCACAAGGACAAAGCACAAAGGAAGGGATGGTAGAACACAAGGAGAAAAATGACCAGAGGGAACACAAAAAAAGATGAGCGAGAGCCAAGTTGTCCATTACATGCTTTGCTGCCACACTGGAATCTGTGCACCAACTGACCTCGTCCTCCCAGAACTCGCCTCAAACAGCCTGATAGCAGCTGGTCTGAGACTGAACCTGCTGTGTCACTGTGTGAAATCCAGGCTTAGTGTGTTAAAGTGGGGGGAAATAAACAACCATGTTTCCTTTTTCAACAAGGTCTGGGGCTCTTACACTGCAACAAATGTCACAGGTCGTGACGTTGACCTCTCTGTGTATGTTTATTGAAAGCTTGTGAGAAAGCCTAAAAGAATGAAGTCACGTCTGGTCCATATACTGATTGAAAGAACACAAAGTTTTAAGTCAGCGATTCCAAACCCCAAGGGGCCGTAAGATAAATCTGGGGAGTTGTCAGCTAATTAGCAAGATAAGAAGACAGAATTAGAAAAAAAACAAAAAACAGCACACACACTTTCCTCTAATGTTTGTGTTTGCTCATGAATTACTGGATAATTGTACCTCCTTGGGCTTGTGAAAGTATTCATACAATATAAGGGAGTCAAAGTCATAGACATAGTAGACATTTCTGTATTTTAAGGGAAGTGAAAAGGTTTAAAATCCAATAAAAGAATTTGAGGCTTTGCCGGCCTGTTTTATATAACAGAAACTAAATACTGTTCATTGGACTATTGGTCGGCCAGGAGAAAAATTTGAGGATGTGATCTTTGCCTCTGGGAAACTGCAATGGGCACAACAATGGACTAATTAGTTCACATTTTGTTTCAGTAAACATGGTGCAGAAATAAGTAAATTAAATGTCAATGCTTACAAGAAAGCTGCATCTATCATAAAAGAAAGGCAATTTGACTGAAATAGAACCAGGCTGTTGAAAGCGTTCATTTCTATCAAAAATAAAAAAAGACGCGAGACATTTATTTTCTACTACTGACATTATACTAATGGTTAATGTAATATTTATGAAACACGATAAAAAATGCTTTTAATTCAAATTATATTTTCATAGTATAACCCTTGCTCTAGTTTCCATTATGTTCAGTTAAAGACACTTTCCTTTAATAAAAGCACAGCACTATTAATGGTTGTGACTACTGTGGTGCTGCAAGAGTCTTTCTCTGAACAATTATCCTTCACGTCTGACCTGCAGCGTTAGAGCCACAACTGTTGAATGCAAATATCAGCTGAGGGCTGACGTAGTTGTAGAAAGGTTTCATCACTATACAGGATTCAAAAACTGCTCTTGTATTGATGTATAGCCCAACCAGAAGAGACATCTGTAGTCTCAGGTTTCACAGAGGGTTAGGTGAGAGGCTGTGGAGGAGGGGCAGGACCGGGACAGTTCCTGTAGGGCCTTTATGGAGCACTGATCCCTCTCCCTTTCATTCCCTTTTTATTCCCACAGTCTCAACTGTTGCCTGCCAGGCTGTGTGACTCAGGCTCATTTAAACAGGCAGTCCACAAGATCAGATATGATAAATGGTTCATGATATATCCCCTTTTAAAACCTGCTATCTGCAAACAGATATGATGTTCATATGCTAACGTTAGAACTAAGCTCAAGCTGAGGCTGAATTGGTTTAGGGTTTATTTAAAACTTTAAACTACATTTTCAACAGGTCTTTTTTCATTTCTATATACTACATTCTTCCCTCTTTTGCCTTGAAATACATTCTGGATGTTTTGAATGGCTGCTGTGACACTTTCCCTGCATAGGAGCAAAGTTTCTGTAGGTTGTGCTCTAAATTATTTTTATTATCCATTCAAATCTGCAGATTGCTTTTAATTGATTCAAAGTTTGGTCTATAAAATGTCAGAGAAAAATGTTCACCACATTCTAGGGCTGAAGGTGACATTTTTATTATTTTTATTTATTTTTTATTTCTGTTCACATTAAAAAGGACCAGAACAGAAGCTGAAACCCTTGAATATTTTGGTTAATTTAACAATTAATTGTCACAGATTAATTTTCTATCAACCGACTAGCAAGTGAAATGACTTATCAGCTCAGCTCTGAATAAAATAACAAAAATGCAGGGGGTTTTCCTTTGGACAAAACATAAAAAATTGTTTACAGCGGGCCAGTAGGTCATCAGACTCAATCACCTAAGAACAGATCATATCACTATGAAAAGGCTTGAACACATGACTCTTGTGCCATTGTTCTCCTCGTAGCAACACAATGTCATGGCCCGGCATTACACAATATTCATTGCAGCAGCAGCTATTCACAAGAGTGTTTAGAAACTGTTTGAAAACAGGAAATTACAGGCAAATGGCCAGAGCTTCAGGAGGAACTGGGCTGGTCTTTCAGTAAAGGATCGTAGTGCGAAGAGTGAAATTCTGAAAAGCTTTAAACTGATGAAGCAAGACACTCATGTAGGGTGTTTTCCAATGTAAAAACGGCATCTTTTATTTTGAAATTAGAATATTAATTTAGAGTGAATCTACTATCTGTGTCTGTCTTACTTCCCCTCCTGTCATTTGGCAATGCATAGGATGAGTAATCCTTTTTTTTTTTTTTTTTTAAATGTATACATTTCGCAACCTCTTTAGCACAAACTTCGGCTGCCGGTGAACCAAAAAAAAGTGACAGAAATTATTTCTGGGTCGTTTTATTATGGTGGTTGTCAGATGACGTACAGGAAGAAAGAATGGAAGAGTATAATCTAATGCAGAACTGATATGAAAACCTTTGACCCTTCATTTCACTCTTTTTATACAAACAGCTTCTCTTGAGGGAATATTATATATATAAAATCTAGCCTGCTCCCACACCTCAAACAAATTAGTGATATGAGTAGCGACAAAGTGTGTTGAAACTTTGGTTATCGTGTCACAACTTAACAGATGATGAGAAGTCTGCACACTTCAGTTTTTCAGTTTCTCCGACTAGCAGAACTGGCAGACATCGCTGCATCTGAAAAGTTGATTCAGTTTTATTAACTGTTATCATAACAGCATGTCACGGTCACACTACAAAAGTTTGGAGGTTAAACTGTTTTAGTTTAAGGATGTACAATAGTCTCTAATATGCACAACTTACAAGCACACGCAAACGTTAAAATCCTGTGTTCCTGCAAGTGTTTTTCCCAGGAAAGGGGAGCAGAGTTTGGAGAGAACTCCCCTGTGAATATTGGGATGTCAATTCCCAGTGTTCAACCCCATTGCTTACTACTCCATAATGGCAGAAACACATTTCATTTAACCAGTCTGACCTTAAAGTATTTCAATGCACACGCACGCACACAAAGAGTCAAAAAACTAAACAAGCGACATGTTACCTTACTGTCAAATGTCAATAATGTCACCCAATAAATATATCATTGTGCCAATTCAACAGCAACAATTTCTTCTCAAGGTAACTTCAGCTTTTTGTCATTCAGTACATTTTTATTTGTCAGAGGCAACATATCTAAGCAGTCAGACCTGGCTGTTACACAAACAAGCGCACAAACACATACACTGTCAGTATGACCTAACCAGAATGGATTGCATGTTACCCCAGTGCAATAAAAAGTGACGGAGGAAATCTGCCAACCACAGGTAAACTTTGCTAACACGCATTACTATATGACTGTACTACTTTCATAAAAATCCAAAACTGTCATGTAAATGGAATTCAGGTCATAATCAGCAAAATCAAATTAAGATGCAGGGTAATCCCATTACTCCAAGTACAATGGTTACTGTTCTTGGGCTGCACAATTTATCGAAATATGATCGAGATAGAAATATAAATAGTATTGTAATCATGTACTGTAGTGCCACAAGGAGCACAGGCCTACAAATCTTGTTCTCTCTGTTTCACAATGTGACTTTAGTGAAAACTCTGAGTTTGTTAAGCCTGATATGAGGGAAACATTTACCGTGGGCTACATTACTGCAATAATCAATGTTTAAATCACACTAATCTACTATATATGAAGATGAAGTGAACAGTTTTCATGCTGTGATTAGTCACACTGATGGTACATTCCTATCATAGTTATCATGTTGGAGATGATGAGGATGATTGTCGTGCAGATAGAACAACTTTCAGATTCTAAAACTGGACTGAGTTTGAGTATTAGCTGCATTTAGTCTTAATGTGTTTTAAGGAGATTTCATTAAATGCAAAATTAGCAAAGATATTTTAAACGTAAACTAGACGTCTATAAATGTACAGTCAGTTTGAACCTTGACACATTTTCATTTGTATTTATTTATTGTCATTTAGCAGACACTTTTTTTCCCCCCAAAGTGACTTGCAATAGCTTTATGTGTCAGAGATCACACGTCTCTGGAGCAACTAGGGGTAAAGTGTCTTAGTCAGGGACACATTGGTGGATGTGTGTCACAGTGAGGAGTTGAAACCGGGTCTCACACCAAAGGCATGTGTCTTATCCACTGCTCCATCAGCACCCCACCCATTTTCAACTGCAAATTAATAATAATAATAATTTATTCAAATCAACTTTATTGGCATGAATGTATAACAACAATATTGCTAAAGCTACATATAAATGACATGCGAACAATTTATTACTGGGTCAGACAAAATTTTATCTGTTTAATCTATATTTTCATCCCCAGTTACTGCCACCAGCATTTTGTCCCGTCAGATTACAGCTGAATAAATATATTTAAAAATGGAATATAACATACAGCACTTTATTATCTATTAAGTAAATTCAAGTCTGTTGAATGATGACTGATCGGACTACGATGAATAAAATGTAATAGTATTAACTCACTGACTCTTTTCTGCACTCCTGTTTTTTCAGATAAAATGTCTTCGTCTGCACATATATATTTCTTGCACCACCAAATTAAAATGGAGGCTCTGCTCTTTCTTTACCCATTGCCAAGGCTCATCTCAGACTTAATCAACTCAGAGCTCAGGGTTGGGATCAGAGTTTGTTAATCCTGCTGTCTGAAACTGAGCCAAGGTGTTAAGAATACACGTCTGTTTGGTAAAGACCCCAACAAATGTCACATCATCACGATTTTAATAGTTTGTTCAGAGAAAATGAAAATTGTGATGCAAAACTGATCGTTACCACAAATTGTGATCATAATAATCTCAATATGATTTTTTTCTTTACCGTATCGTGCAGTCCTACTTTTGATTAAAGCAGGGGTTTTCCTGCACAGATGCCGCTTTAAATCTGGCCTCCAGCTCTCGACAAACCTCTGACGCTGTCTTCATGGTAAACACAATTTTCTAGCAAATGTTGCACTTTGAGGATTTCTGTCATTTGTAACTACAACTGCAGCATTATGCTGATGCGGGGGCGCTGTCTCATAATCAGGACAGTGAGTTTGTTGAATGTGTAAATGAGCCTTTATGTTGTCTTTGATTTAACGTTCAACAGGGCACCTTTATTTGTTGCAATAAACCACCTCTGGCTCAATTTGAGCCAGGAAAAACCCCGTCATAATCTCGACAGTCATAATCCTCAGCTCCGATGAAAGGTTGTTGTCACAGGGACACTGAGATCTTGTGTGTTGTTTTACACAGATAGAGTTGTAAAGCACTGTGCTTTAAAACAGTGTATAGTCGCCATGGTTGAGTGGGAATTCAACTGGATGTCATCCCAAATTACGTAACACACCAGCCTCAAACTGTAACTCTGCTAGAGTATTTTTTCACTACTTTTAGACACCCATGAGTTTGCTTATGCAGACTCAACCTATCTTCATCATGTTCAGATGTGAAACTAAAGTCAAAGTCCAGCATCTCTGAAAAACCAGCACACAGTTTTGATACTCAAGCTTCAACATGACAGAATGATCAGGTTTGAGGTTGGCTACTAATAGGAAAATTACACTGTTTCCAGTTATTTACTTTATTGTTACTACAGTTTTATTTAGAAAAAAGGTCAATAGTACAAAATAGTCACTTGCTGGGTTTTTTAGAGTGTAGGAAGTAATGGAAAGTACACAGTTACACCTACCAGCACATCTAAAGTTCAGTAATTAACATATAGTTTGTTTAACCAATACAAAAATGGAAGTCTAAAACTGACCGTATTTTTATTATACAGACATGAGTGGAACCAATCTTTTCATTTAACTCTGAGCAAGAAGGCGAATAATAACTATTGCTGTAGCAGAAGAGGACAAAGACCTTCTAATACTTTAAGACTGAAAATAGGTCGTTTGTTGAAACACAAGGACTCAAAAGTGACATGTATTGAAGTATGATGTTTCAAGGCATAAAAGCCTGGTAAAATAATTAATTTTATAACGGAACACTGGTGCAAACTCAACACAAAGTATATTTTGGTAATTCGATTTAAGAAAGTAAAGTACTTTCAGCAACATTCATTTTCAATAGTGCATTTTTCCCCTCAAATCCTTAAACTGTCATGCAATTCCATGGTTATAGAGAACCTTGTCATTTAAACAATTACACAAAAAACTAATTAGACACCAGTCTAAATCCAAAAGATCTGTGTGTGTGTGTGCTGTAAATAGACCTGAAAGTGAACCACTCACTGCTCATCTCACCACAGTGACGGAGGCGACGAGTACCACAGATGGGGACCATCAGTGGTGTAGTAAATGAAGAGTAATTGGAAAGTTTAGGTAGCCAGAATGATAGGGAGGATGATACTGAGACAGACTCTACCTATTATGCAACACATCCTGCAGGCTGGCACTTGCGCTGGAGTAAATCCTGTTGGTTTACCATTCAGCTCTCCCACTAAAGCAGTCATTACAGTACCTTATATTGTTTGGCACTGTATAAACAAGGTCTCCCACGGAATGACGGCTGTGAGTGGGACAGAGACAGAGGGAAAACGCAACACACAAACACAAGCTCCACTGGAATTAGTTCCCTATAGTTTCACAATATTTTGATGTTGAAGTCCAGCTCTAAAAATCTGAATGGGTGCAATTATTTACTACGGATACTGAGTTGATTGTAGTACTATTTTGTTTTTTTTTTTTTTTATTTTTTTACTGGAGTGAGTCAAGTAATTATTTTATTTGTATTTCTTACTTGTGTACTGTAATGTACTTTATAATTAAGTGTTACCACAATTGTTTCACATGTTATATGTTCTCATGCTGATTTTATGTTTTGGTAACAGTTTTCCACTCTGGTAGACAATAAAGTTCTATTTCAACATTGAAAATAGAGAGAATAAAACTCATCCTTCCACTCAGTTGACAAGATTTATATGTATGCATCAATTAATTCCAAAATTAATTGCTGAGATTCTGGAAATGCAATGACATCACTGGAACCAGGTAAACATGAAACACCAAACTAACTCCACTGTACCATCATAGACACTCTCTCCTCCAAAGACAAACCAAACGCTCCTCTTCCACTTTCACTCAGCTGTCACTGTGCTGTCAGATCCGTGTGATTATGATTCACCTGTGAATTCAAAACCTTTCAGCTACGCCCAAAAATAACGACGTCATTCGCTGAAAAGATCTGCTGAGCGAGTGATTTACAGTCAGCTTCACTGCACACAGCGCAGGGTGACAGGAAATGAGCAAGAGACAAATGTGGACGACATGTGACAGAGGTGTTGAAGCAGTCAAGACATCCTGACTTCAAACGTTGTGTCATTTATCATTAGCGATAGCAGTGATAGCACAATGCACAAATCAATACACCTGCATTCCCAGGGAGACTGAAGCATCGAATGGGTGAAAGGAAGAACGACGATTGAACATAGTGAGAAAGACGTTCAATTTGATGAAACAAAAGCAGAGAATAAACATCTACGAGGCCGTCAACTAATCCAAAAGAAACAGTGCAATTTCTGATAATCGATGAGTATTATACTAATTTAAATTTCTAAACATTTTTGTCAATTGCGTATCTTTGAGTTTGACTGTTGGTTGGACAAAACCAGCAATTTGAAGACATTATAGATTAAACTGATTATCCAGTAATCCAAAGAAGAATTAACAGATTCATCAATAAACAAAACGGTCAATAGTTGAAGCCCTAGAGCCAAGCATTGCAAGAAATCTACTATTTAAAAAAAACAAAAGAGGTGAACAGGTCACCACGCATTCAAATAAGGTGTGATAATGTGCACAGAAGGCCGTTTCTCTACATTTGATGGAAACATGAAAATAAGAGTGATAACAAATAGTTTGCATCTCTTTCTGAGACTGAGCCCAGTCTATAAAGTCCCAGTCCTAACAGTGACAGAGCCACAATGCATTCCTGCAGCCATTCCCACAAGGCACACAGTTATGGTCTCACACCATGCTGTGCACCTGTCAGATGCATTCCCATCATACCACTCAGAATCATCACAAACGCCATTCCTCCTCCCAGCACTCCCCTGAAGGCTCAGGTGTTCCCCACAGTGTGAAGGTGCACCAGTTTAGGTGACAACAACTGCAGCAGCAACACACGCAATTATTTTAAGGGGACTTATTATGCTAATTTCTAGCTCTACATTTTTGTAGTTTTATTCTGGGATTCCAGTTGTGTTGCATGCTTTCAATGTTCAAAAAAAACTATCTATTATACTGGCTCTTTATGCAGCCCCACAGTTCATCCTGTCTGAAGCAAGCAATCCGTTTTAGTTTAAAAATGGAGAATTAACACGAATACGATCTCCGTCCACACCAGCGTTTTAGAGTTGATCTCTGTCTACATTAAAACGAGTGAAAACACACATCTAGTGGCCGTTCAGGTACACTGGGCATACGCGTGCTGGTGTAAACATGAAGCAGATGGACTATTCCGTAGTTACAGAAGATTTGGTGAAAGAATAAAGTACTACAGACTAAGAATCAGACCACCTTTTTTTTTTTTTTTTTGCATGGACCAATAAGGAGCTGGGACTGTTACTCAATGTAACACAGGACTGTGGTGGCGGACAACAGACTGGGAGTCGTCGCAAAGTAAACGGCAACATGCACAGTAAAAGTGTAGGCAGGTAAGTGTCATTTGCATGGTACAGAATATTTTAATAAAAATACCAAGTGAAAAGCTCTGTCAGTAGCTCCTTGTGTCTGCTTTGCATGACTTAGAAGACCCAATCAGAGAGCCAAGCGTGAGCGTCTGCGTCATTGTTTCTAAAGTTGTCCATTTTTGCCCGTCTTCTCTAAAACGCCCTCCGGAGTTTCAAAACGAAAAACGGGGTCGGCAGCGTTTTGTCCATTTTAGGTCTTTTTCGCCGTTTTAGTCTGGATGGGAGGTGCAAATGTAGCAAAAGGTCTCCGTTTTGAAATGAAAACGCAGTAACGCAAAGCTCCTCTGTTAAGTACTTTTTCCTCTGAATCACTTTATTCTTTAGCCAAATCTTCTATAACCACAGAGAGCGCATTGTTGAGCAGAGCGGTCAAACACAGACAGACTGAGAGGGTGGGTGTACTTAGTGGGCGTGTCGTGCCTGAAGCAGATCATGAGCAGATGACTGTATAAGGACATCCCTGCCTGGCTGACGTCAGCTCGGCAGGAAAGTAGAAAAAAATATAAAAATAACCTAGCATTCAGAGCCGTCTGAAGCATGAGCTTTTTACTCACCGGGATTACTTTGGCATAAGTTTACCTCATTTTTACTCTCTCTCTTTTTACTCACTCTACATTTTTTGGAAACGCTGACACAGTTTAGTATGAACATTGTAAAATTATATATCAATATGACAGAAAATAAGGAAAAGCTATATAAAAAGGTCCCCTTTAACAATCCTGCCTTTAAAAGATCCTGAAAGTAGCCTACTTTACTGTTCAAGTTCTGTGCAGAATATTTCTGTGTTGGTGGATTTGGTGAAACCTTTGACTAATCAAGCGTGTTTTAATTACAAATCCTCAATCTCCCTTCGAAACAAATCCTGGATCAATTGCAGGGGTTAGCAGCACTTACTCTGCTGGAAATCCATTTAAAGAAAAAAAGAAGATGTACATGGCTACAAACATGGTTTAACTGAGAGTACACCGAGGTACAATCAGGAACATAATTAAGCAATTGCATATTTTTGAAAAAGAAGATACAGTGGCTCATCTTTTCATATAGACTACTACTTACCCTCTTACTTGCCAGAAAGAGCTAACTCAATAGCCATTAAATAGCCCTGTTAAAACATAATTTCATAACACATTTACTTTCATTTAGCAAAGCAAAAAATCACCACTGTGCTCTGTGCTGGACAGAGATGAAACATTGTGTGTCCCATCACAATAGGTTGAGTAAAAGACCACATTTGGTCAAGGAGTGCATCTCTCTTTCTCTGAACAATTTCACCCTGGCATGCAAATTTCTTGGGGGAAATCCTGTCACTGGAACTGGTGATGTGGCAGCTTAGAAAGGACAAGCCGAGTCATGAGCATGAAGAACATGGAGGAGGAGGAGAATAATTAAAAACCAGCTACTGGAGCTGTTCTGTCCATTTCTCTTCATTAGTGTATTTTCTTTTGACTAGGGTTATCTTTTTGTTGGATAGAAAGAAAATGTTTACTTCTTTATGCTCTTATTTTGGTGATAACTCCTAATTTACACACGCACAGTACCAACAAAGAGTTCAGGGACATGCTCTGAAACTTGTTATGGGGAATAAAGAAGAGCACAAACTGTCGAGGTTACGCTTGGAGGGGAAAATGGGCACAGACAAAACATAAATCATTCCAGGAATTTCCTGAAGATCCCAGGTGGACGGAGATAACAGAGCAGGTGAGGGAGGGATGCAGGGCAACAAACGCACGCGCCGCAGACACACAACCGCTTAGCTTTTTTTTAATTTATTTTTTTTAATCAGAGCGTACAACCTTGCCGCAGCACGGACTCCTGCACTCACACCGGAACCTGTTGCTATGACAACTGTGGGTTTCTGTGGCAACAGTGGGAGATACTAAAATCAACAGGGACTGAGTCACTTCCTGTCTCGCACAATCCTTCCCCTTTTGAATCAGCGAGCCCGCAGCGAGGTTGACTCCAGAGTCACTAGAAGCAATCATACAGCCAACTCACACACGTATCTGTCTGTGTGTCTGTGTGTCTGTGTCTGTGTCTCTGTGCGCGCGCACGACTGCAATTATTAACATAACTCACCTACTTCCTCATAAATTAAGTTATCACATAATAGCAGAAGTTAGCAAAGTCGGACTATGTGCTGAATATAAAGTTATGTTCTACAATCATCTTAACCTCTATATCTGCTCTATAGTGCAAAATCTGGTTACATACATCACCATTGTCTTCATACATAATGAGATTTTCTTTAATGTGAATATTATATTGTCTTGTCCAGAGGAAAAAAAAAAAAAAAGTTACTTTATTGCATGGAGCAGACCTGTTGGACTTTTAAATGTTTCAAGGGTTTCTACAAAACCTTCACTTTTATTTACAAAAGAAGCCAAAGATGTTAAATAAAAGATCAAAACTGGCAGGATCATTATCTAAATGTGGAAACAATCAAAGAATACCTAACAAGATTAATCTGACCAGACATTCAATGGCAACTTTCAGTATTTGACAGTTTTTGATTCTCTGTGTTACAGTCGGTACCGAAAAAACACTGAGGTTTGACCACCAGGAGTTCAAAGAAGTGACCAAGAGGTCATTGAAGTGCACTGCACTGAACTGCAGAGTAAAAACAAGTCTGAATGTCTGAATCTCAGATTGTGAGAGATTTCAGTTGCTACTACCGCTGATACCCCGCACCAGTCTGTGCTCACTTTTAACCACATGTAAAATATGTTTCCCCTCACTGAGTGAAACTTTTGGAAAGCAACAGGAGGCCAGAAATTGCTGTGGCACTGAAAACCAGCCAGTCAGTGAGTGGCCTGCTTTGACTGAATGTAATGGAAACCATGAATTTTCTAATGACACTGACAGAGAGCCTGTATTTAATGTGGATCACTCGCGTCATGGACGATACCCAATCCATTTAATAAGGTCAATATTGGTGCCTATACCAGCGAGTGAGTGGACATCAGACAATCAAAACATTGTCCACTTCACTGAACTGCATATTAACAGCAAGTCTGAATGGGCTAAACTTGATATTAGAAATAATCGTTAGTTGCATCCCTAATGGCCGCTCTATATTTCTTTCTACATAATATAATTCTTTGGAACTGAAATGCTGAGCCTTAGAGTGACAGAGATTTGCGACATGAATCAGAGCCGGAGTCATCGCAGGCTCTTCTGCTCTCTTTTTGCAGCTTGCAGAGGTTCAGCCCACTCACAGGCGAACTGTCTTCCAGCTCTTACCGTTTGGCTTCCTCCAGGTGACACAGGTACTCATAGGCCATGTTCTGCTGCCGCTGCTCATCCATCTCCTCCGCCGTAAGCCGCTCCACGCCATCCAGGACAGCTGGCACCCAAAACATACACAAAATTTCAATTTGCAATTTCAAACTGCATCAAAAACAGGAATGAATTTAATGACTCAAAGCAATATCACCATAACACTCTGAATCTCTTGCTTGATTTGCCAAAAGAGCAGAAAAAGAAATCACTTAAGAAAGTTGTATTATGTTTTACATTTTGAATGATTTAATAACAAATAGCTATTTAGTGACTTTTTCATGGTTGCATAACCAGGGAAAAGTTTCCATCCAGCTCCCAGGCCTCTCTAAAAGGTCAATATACTGAGGTGTTTTACAAAAGGAAACCAGCCTTATTTATTAGTCATCTGTGTAGAAAGTTAACACATGAGCTCAGTGTGGCCCAGGGCTGTCGGGACTCCATGATGTGGTCATGCCTTTGTCTTTAAATGGCGTGCTTATTCATACACTGAAAACAAAAAACAATGCAGTGGGGTTTATAGGGTGATTCCTGTGAGGTTACACAGAGTAGAGCAGTGGTTCCGCCTATATTCCCTACAGAAGTTTTCTCCCAAATTATGGAGAGGGGGATGGGAGAGAGGAGGGCGCGCAATACAAAGAGGCCCCATTTTATCCTCCTGTCAGGTCTGAGGTGGGAGAGCTCAGCCTGTGTGGGATCAACAGGTAAATTCTCATTTCAACAAAGACCGAGACTACATGCAGTGAAAACTTGATCAATGTCTGCTTCGGAACCACTTTCTAAGTTTGTCTGACCGATGATATGTATTCAAAAATGTTAAATTGGGATTTGTCAGTGGAGCAAATTGCTTCTTGTTTTCCATGTTTGATGGCTAAAGGAGTATACGGTTTTATTGTGAAATCCAAATGATGAATGGATGATAGTTTCTTACAGTTTCTTCTAACTTTGCTCCAAAGGGATTTAGAAGTGAAATCATTTCAATAAATCCATGGGCGGTGGTTATTGGGTCATTTCAGGTCCACGAAGAACTCACACACACTCAAATTTAAAGTTTGAATAAACTGTCCTGTCTTTTTACATGTGTGTAATAACTAACTAAAAACAGTTGTGAAACTCTGAAAGCAGGCCGCTCTCCTCAACTCTGCCATACAATATAAAAACGCGGAAGTCATAATTAGGCTGTAACCATGCTGTCAGACATAAAACCCGCTCCAGCAGTGAGCGCTTTTAACAAATACATGAGACTTTTCTGAAGTTTTGGGGTCGTTTGCATGTGAAGAAGCGGTGCTGTGGCCCGGAGTAGCTTGTCCCTCTGTAGTGTGAGGGGAAGCCGCCTGCCTGGCATCTCAAGGTGAGCAGAAGAAAGTCTGAACTTACAGCCATATCTCGGCCGGAGCCCGTCTGCCTCGTCTGAAGTTGACATCCTCCTCTCTTGAGAAACGCGACTCTGCGCTCCACGGTTCGCTTCAGTAAAAAGTTTACGCACAGTCTGAACAGCTTGTTTCCCAAACTCTCCGCAGCCAAAAACACTTAACACAGAGAGAAAACCGATAAGGACCTTTCGGCCCTCTAGTTGCTCCTCTGCACAATTTGACTTGAGACTTTTTCTTCTTCTTCAAACCCCTGATGTCACTGGGTGTGTTCCTAATCCTGAAGTATGCGTTTCAGGAAACGGAGCTCAGATGCCTCCAGGCGGCCAAACTGCTGTCGCAGCGCCCCCTGTTGTCCGCTGCCCGCACGAGACCGCGCAGGTTCCAAACTGGGGTCCGGGGACCTTTAGGAGACGTTAAGTGGGATCCTGAGAGTTCACGGGAAAAATGGGAGATTGTCTATAAAAGTGCATAAAGGAGTTTTGGTTCTGTTCATATGGTGAATAATTTTTTGGCAGATTGTAGTATTAAAGTCAATAAATTTAAATTAAAACAGTATGCATGTTAGGCCTATGTAAATAAATACAATACCATAGAAATAAATATAATTTTCTATCAGTTTTAAAATTAAAACTGATTATGTTTGGGTTTAAGCAATTTGAAGACTTACAAACTAAATACAAATAAAATAAAAATGGAAAAAAATATGGACATAGCATAGTTAACCTATTAGATAAGATAAAATCCAAACACTTGTAAAAAATTATAGAAACTTTTTTGTTGTTGTCAAATTGAGGACCTCATTATGTTCTGGCTAATATAGTAGCAACTGCCTTGAAGTTAGCAACTCCAAGATCACTTCATGTAGATATTTATGCATCTACTTGTGATGTGACCCCCCCAAATATTTGAGAAGGGCTGCAGTAGAGGGGAGAACAATGCATATCCTATTAATAATTCAAACAACTCAAGCCTACTCAACCACAGAGTGGGCAGCCAACTATATTTTTCCTTTTCTTTTAGAGTACTTTTGTAGATGCTGAAATATTCTGTTTTTTACCTAGCATGGGTCAAACTGCAAAAACACTAAATCCCTCATTTGTTGGACTTATCTTTCAAACACCTGAAGTTTTTGTAGTGGTAGCGCTTTCTGTTAAAAATTGCGTCTCAAAGCTGAGAAAAGCTCCTCCAGAGCAACAGAAGACATTACACAAGTGTTTTCACATGATACGTTTGATAAATAGGCCTAATTGTTTCTATAAAAATAAGTGCTGCAAACCAGGTAGTCAATTAAGCACAACAGTTTTGTTTGTATATTTAATTTACAGGATGAACAGTCCACTACATTTCATAGGACCACCATTACAGTGAGCCAGCGTGCACTATTCCAGGACCCTGGAACTGGAAAAATTGAATTAATGACAGCCATCATTAATATTATTCATTTTTCATGCACCTGTGATTTTCCTGCTATGACATGTCACCTGTCTTTTGTGAAACAGGCCTATTATGATGCCAATAAATAAATAAGTAGTTGTATAATGGATCAGCTTATTAGGTAAAATGTTCTTCTTCCCCATTTTAACACAGCACACACCCCTCATTGACATAATGTATTCCCTAGCCCCTTACCCTAACTTTAACCATCACAACTACATGCCAAACCTTAACCTTAACCCAATTATAACCAAAACCCTCAAAAAGCCCTTAAACTTGTGGGGTCCAGAATTTTCTCCACAAAACTGTCCGATCCCACAAGTATAGTGGAAAACAAGCCCACAGAGAAATGTTATTTATTTATTTTATTAAAGCACACACACACATTTGCTGTAAAGTTTTTATTTTTATATTTATTTATTTAAACACACACATGAACATACACTTTTACTGTTTTATGTTATTTATTTAATGAAATGCATGAAATGAATTAATTGTTGTATTATAATTTAAGCTTTGGCAATATTTTCTTTGACATTCATGCCAACAAAGCAAAATTGAATTGAATTGAGAGAGAGAGGGAGAGAGAGGGAGAGAGAGAGATGTGATGTAAATCGATATCTGTCCACGGTTTGAAACAGATAGGCTAAGTGTTATCTTTCTCTCAGTGGGAATAGATCTCTGTCCTGTGGGACCAACAGCCTCATCAACAGCTTTATTAACAGTAATTGTTCCCAGATGTAGAAAACACTGAATTCAGAGAGACAGTTCTCATTTGTGCTACAAAATAGAAATACTTAATTGAAGTATCAAAAGGTACTTAGGTTCGGGATCTGTTTATCAGTGGTATGTGTTCAGTATCTGGCATTAGTGGCCAGTGGAGAATCAAGTCTGATCATTTAAAACTCCATGTACCCAAAGGCAAAAACACACAGTCCAAAAAAAAATCAATTTCATTTTAGATAGAAGAAGTGTATTCTTTCGTTTACTCTCATAAACGATCCTTTATAACCGTGAGACTAAACACAGAAAAGTCATCACTGTCTAAGCCTGAAGCCGACCTGGCCAGCATCAAAGACCTGAATCTATTTCCTTCGCCATTAAAGAGGAGCTGTGGGTGGCCATCTGTCTTTTGTGAGTGTTTATAGTGCTCTTACTTGAATTCATACCTGCAGCAGATTATGTGACCTTTAGACTTTTTTTTTCTTCTTTTTTTTTTTGTAGTTAGCCCACGCATAAATAATGAATGATTACGGTATATTTATCAATCAATGGATTTTTTTAGCGAGTAAAAACAACAGTTTAGTTGTTTTAGTTTTTATAACTAGCAGCCTAAAAACTTTCAAATCACATAAGTATTAAAGCCAATTTACAGTAGAACATCACGTGACCCGGTAGCTCCTGTGTTTGATGTGGACACCTGGAGGCCAAATGGTTCCTGATGTGACTCTTTTCTCACGCAGTTTTAATATTTCTGGATGTTTTGTATTTTTTTTTTTGGACTACAACCAAGACTTGGCGAGTTTCATCTAGACTGATTCATATATTGGTGGGTTTATCCTCCTACCCTAACCCACCCCTTAGATCCCTGCCCACATCCAAGACTCTCCTGCATGCTAATCCTGCTGTGGGCTTTCGGGCGGGGCGTGAGTCAGTATAAGAGAGGAGAATGTATGTGGAGGGGGGGATCTCCTGTGGACCGGCTGCGACCCTCTGCTCCTCCAGTCCTGATCTGCTTGCTCCTGTCGGGACCTCCCCCACCGAGACCAGCACCATGGATAGCTCCAGGACGCTCCGAGTACTGCTGCTTGTCGGCCTGCTCTCGGTCATGTGTCACGGCCAGGCGTCCCAAGAAGTCTCCGCAGAGGACTTTGGAGTGGACAAACCAGAGCCAGCCGCAGAACGAGACCTGGTCAGTATAAGATGTTAACCTTAATGCTACATGGACACGTTTCTTGAGAAACACCTGAAAGATTTAGCCTATTTAGCAGAATAAATGACATGTTTAGGATTGTAGAGTTTAGTTTTCAGTAACAGTCAGAAGTCTGCTGTGCATCATAGCAAGATTTGGGTGGGAAAAATAAAGTTTTGAGTTTTTTTAAAACTTTACATGTAAATACATATCCTCGTTTTCTTTTATTTGGATTTATTTTATAAAATAAACAGATTTCTCATTTCTTTCCTAATAGAAAAAAAAACAGAAAATATTTCAAATTACTTAAAATGAGATTCATTTTGTATTAGACAACAATGTAAGAGATGTATAGCATTTGTACAGATGTATTATTATTTATAATGACAATGATTGTCAAAGGGAGGTCAGAGTTTATTCACTGTATTAACAGTTTATTTTAACTTCTAATGGAGATGTTTCCAAATATACCAAATATATCAGGAAGATTTTTGGGAAAATGTGTATAAAATGATGCAGAAGACAGCTCAAAAAAATCACAGCACCATGATTTTGAAAGTACCCTACAGCTTTGATGAAGAGTTAATGAAAGTCAATACAGAATATATACAGTTGGGGAAAAAACAGCTCTGATTGGACACCTTCTCCTCCTGCCTGATGTTTGTTGTTTCTGTGAACCAATCTTTGCTGAGCAGATAGAAGCACTGGAGGCTCTGCTGGGCAGGATGCATAATCGGATTTCCTCCACGGAGAAAAGAGGAAGCATCCCACTGGTAAGTATACTTTAATCAATACATTCATGCAATGCAGTTTTAACCTTATTCCTGTAACACGGGGTGGAAGAAATACACAGATCATTAACTTAAGTAGAAGTAGCAATAGCACAGTGTGGAAATACTGTGTTCCAAGTCAAAGCAATAAAAGTTTTACTTAAGTAAAAGTGCAAAAGTATTAGCATCAAGTACTCGTTCTGCAGAATGGCCCATTTCAGAATAATAAATTTTATATTATTGTATTACCATCCCTGATAGATTTATGCATCACTTTAATATTGCAGCTGTTAAAAGGTGGAGCTCATTGTAGTTTAATATCATATTTTATATGATATTACCTTTCATTAATAATCTGTATTAACTGAATTTATCAAATTAAATTATTAGAGTAAAAAGTACAATATTTCCCTCTGAAATATAGAGTGCTAACATAAAATGGAAAAACTCAAGTAATGTACAGGTACCTCAGAGCTGTACTTAAGTACATTACTTGAGTAAATGTACTTAGTTACTTTCCACCACTGCCCTGTAATGAGTAAAGAGTGTAATTTAGTGATTAGTTTGACAATGTTCAGTTACTCCTGTGCATTCTGTAGTCACATCACTGCACTGTTGTTTAATTAAAGCCATTAGCAAACTATACCTGCCTGTAATTAAAAGATAACAAGAAAATGCCAACAAGAGTCTTTTACTCAGTGCAATTACAGACTAATCAAGATTGTTGTTCAGCTCCAATTAGCTGAAAGAGGGGAGCAGAAAAGCTACGGAAACCTCTCAATCCTCCTGAAATAAGACAAAACCAGCTAATGAACAGGATTTAATTAATTCACAGGAAAAATTCTGGAGTGATTAACAGCTCACCCTCATTTTCTTGTGTCAAATAAATCAGAAGAATTAATGGGAGACGAAAAAAATTCATCAAAGCAAATTAATTAATGGAAAGTTAATTTGCTCCATACGTTTCTATATGTCTTCATGAAAACTGATATATAACCTTCCTGCCAGTGATGACGTTGTCAAACATCATTGTCACTTTTGGAATCTAAGTATCTGATTATATTTGAATGACCTCTCAATCTCCCTCTTCCCGGTAGTGTGGGATGGGTGACCGGTGTGCCATGAAGTTCGGGCCTCGCATCGGGAAGCTCTGTGACTGCGGCAGAGGAGCCAACTGCAACTCGTACCTGCTCAAGTGCATCTGAAGCTCTCTTTTCTTTTCCACAAACACAGCATCACTTCTGCAGGACCAAACATCCTTTACAACTTCAGCAGCAACCCCGACTCTCATCGTACTGTCAGTCTCTAATATCATCATGCATCATTATGCATTGTTGTTGTTTTGACAGCTGTTGCCTGAGGAGAAGCATGGGTTTTGTATTGCTGACAGTCCTGGTTATATACTGTAGCATGTAAATGTTTCATGTTTAATAAACACATTTATCAACGTAGCTATTTGTTATTTATTTACCCAAAGTTTACTCATAGTTACATAGGATTTCTTGGACCATGTTGCCGTCATTTGTGTTCAATTTCAGGGATGATAAATGTTTTAATTGTAATACTTTGGAATTTTGCAGCTGTGTATTCACATAAATAAATCATTGTATCAAAAGCGTCTTGTCGGCTATCTGTCTTCTCTGGGGTGGAGGCTCTCAATCACAATGGGATCAAATCAAATAAACCAAAAGAAGAACAATAAAAACTCTTCAATACAAAGCAAATATAATTGCCAACACGCTGGTTTTTTTCACCTGCTATCAACAATATTTCACGTGTGAAAGTACAATTTCACATTAAAACACACAATTCACCTGTGATAATACTATTTTTACATTGTATGTATTCATGCACTTTCACATGTGACCTGTTATGCAAAGGTTGTTTGTTTTTTTATTTGTATAGCACCCACGATAGTACATGAGGTGTACTCAGCTGGCAGGACAGCACTGTGCAAATGAGAACTTTTCAGACTGACAGGAGTTTTTCGGTGCTCCTGTACATGTCTGTCATACAGCAATAATCATGTTTCACACAAAGTCAGCTGGTTTGGTTTCAGATGACCTCACTTACAGTACTTGGCCTACCCCACATCAGCACATGTTACGTTTAAAGTCACAGAGGTTTCTTATTCTAATTTAGTTAAGGACAAATATTCTGTCACTCTTTCAGATGAAATAATTAAGATAAATTTGAGAGGTATACACTTACTGGCTACTTCATTAGGTACACCTTGCTAGTACCAGGTTGGACCCCCTTTTGCCTTCAGAACTGCCTTAATTCTTCATGGCACACTTTCAACAAGGTGTTGGAAACATTCCCCAGAGACTTTGGTCCATATTGACATGATAGCATCACGCAGTCGCTGCAGATTTGTCGGCTGCACATCCATGATGCGAATCTCCCGTTCCACCGCGTCCCAAAGGTGCTCTGTTGGATTGAGATCTGGTGACTGTGGAGGCCGCTGGAGTTCAGCGAACTCATTGTCATGTTCAAGAAACCAGTGTGAGGTGATTTGAGCTTTGTGACATGGTGCATTATCCTGCAGTAAGTGGCCATCAGAAGATGGTACACTGTGGTCATAAAGGGACGGACATGGTCAGCAACAATACTCAGGTAGGCTGTCGCGATACTCAATTGGTACTAAGGGGCCCAAAGTGTGCCAAGAAAATATCCCCCACACCATTACACCACCAGCAGCAGCCTGAACCGTTGATACAAGGCAGGATGGATCCGTGCTTTCATGTTGTTTACGCCACATTCTGACCCTACAAACGTTTTTCCAGTCTTCTGTTGTCCAGCGAGCCTGAGTGAACTGTAGCCTCAGTTTCCTGTTCTCAGCTGACAGCAGTGGCACCTGGTGTGGTCTTCTGCTGCTGTAGCCCGTCTGCTTCCAGGTTCCACGTGTTGTGCGTTCAGAGATAGTATTCTGCATACCTTGGTTGTAACGAGTGGTTATTTGAGTTACTGTTGCCTTCCTGTCATCTGGAACCAGTCTGCCCATTCTCCTCTGACCTCTGACATCAACAAGGCATTTTCGTCCACACAACTGCAGCTCACTGGATATTTTCTCTTTTTCGGACCCTTCTCTGTAAACCCTAGAGATGGTTGTGCGTGAAAATCCTGCTGAAATACTCAGACCAGCCCGTCTGGCACCAACAAAGTCAATTAAATCCCCTTTCTCTCCATTCTGATGCTCGGTTTGAACTTCAACAAGTTGTCTTGACCACGTCTACATGTCTAAATGCATTGATTTGCTGCCATGTGATTGGCTGATTAGTTATTTGTTATAACAAGCAATTGAACAGGTGCACCTAATAAAGTGGCTGGTGAGTGTAAGTTGAGCTTGGAAACACAACCCCACATTTTATTAATCTAATTCTGACACTTATGTGTAATGTGCAAGAACATTTAAGATATTTGAAAAAAGCCATTACTTTCTCTACAGTATCTTGTCTGCAGCAGCCTGTTGTGCTAGCCTGGTTCCAGTCCTCTGAATTGCAAATCTCAGATTTTCCTTTGTGAAATAAAAATAAAATAAAAATAAAATTTGTGCAGCTTTACCCAGAATTCTTTGAGGCAGAATATGAAGTTGACTCAAAAGCAATTCTGTAATGATAAAAGATCTGTAAGAGTAACAAAACAAGTAAATTATTGTGTGAAAGCTTTATTTAGCTTTTTGAGAAACTTGTTTTAGAGTCTAGAAAACTGGCACAACTTCTCACTCAACTCACAGCCCTGAAATACTGTTTTATCACCATGTGAAGTTGTCATGGTTAACATGTTAGCAAACAGTTGCATATTTACACATCCAGCAGAAATAGAGCAACATCAACATTCATTTGGAGTTCCTGTCCACCTGATCAGCGTATGTCAGCGTATTCACTCTTATTTCAGCTCTGTTTTGGTGCTGCTATGGCATCTATAGATGTTCCACTGACTTTGCCAGCTTGTCTCTAACTTTGCCTGTGTGCTGTTTGGTGCATGGCATGTAGTGTACACTTGGTTTATCTGAGCTTTTTGCCTGCTGCTGCTGGAAACAAGGCTGATGAGAGTGCTGGGATTGAAGCAAACAGTGAATATGCTGTAAAACCAAATCAATTGTTGCTGACAATTATCTGTGGGTTTATGAATGGGAGCGGTCCCTTTCACATTACACATTGTTATTTGATTTTTGTTTGATATCGCAGTCAGTTTATTTTACATTTGTTGTTTTTAGGTTTGATAACGTATTTATTTCAGAGAAGGTCAGAAATTAAAGTAAGCTAAAATGGAGTATAGTGTACGTCACATAACCACCTGCACCTGAGTTCTTTTCAAATCCACACTTTGAAATCCTTCCTAAGGCCAGAAAACTGCTGCTGCGTCAAATTGATGTCATAGTAGGTATTTTGCTTTTGATAGTTGATGGAAAACAGCAGCTGGGCCATCACTGCTTGGGGTAGAGTCAAGTGAAACATGCCTATAAAGTCCAATGTAACACAGTATGAATTTGCCTTTTTAAAGGCGGAATATACAAACAAACAAACAAACACTCTAACCAGCATGATAGCCAAACATTTCAGGAGGTTGATTCAAATTCACAATGTTTCATGAAAATGTTTTTCAGGTAAGAAAACTGAGCTTGAATTATTTTAGAAACTCTTTTAGAAACTGACCTTTCTTAAAGTTTAACTCCTGCCTCTTTCAGAGTCTGTGCACCCCACTGCTGCACACATTTAACCACAGCTTGTAATAAATTCATTCAGTGTTTTTCCTGTATTTTACCACAAACTGTGAAAACTGAAAGCATCCAGCTGTGACAAAAGCCATGCTCCAAAAAATAAAAAATAAATGCTGAAAAGCAGAGCAGATCCAATGCATGTGGCCTGCAGCCCGCAGATACGTGCTTTTCATCTGTCCCAGGAGTCTTAATCCGCAGAACCATAAAAGACTGAAGAGCTCATTTAAAGGTCCTTGGGCTCCTTTTGGCACTGGGGGGGGGAAGACAGGAGACAAACAGCAGTGTAATGTTTCCCTCGTTCAATGCCTAAAGCAATTTAGCCTGTAATAAAAACAAGTCAATAGTGAATGAAAAAGTGTCTCCATTCTTGAATTCTGCTTAGCTCAAGCTTTTTTTTGTCTTTGCGTGTTGAAGAAAATAAGTGTGGGTTAAGGTGTGGTTTCATATTAAATAAGTCATTATGTTTCATGCACTGATGAGCACATTCTCACAGAACCAGAGCGAAGATGTTTTTAATTCCACTGGTTCTTCTTCCTTGTCAGTTCCTTGCACCTACATTACCCACAATGCAACTTGACTTTCAATGGTTTGGT
>NC_060169.1:3768174-3778581 GCF_021292245.1 Micropterus dolomieu | reverse complement strand
TAACCCTGGTTCCCCGAGAAGGGGAACGAGAGACTGCGTCGGTCCGCCGCACCTCTCTCCCCGCCTGAAGCGCCTGCTTCATAGTTTAAGCTAATGATGAGTGTGTACAGGTGTGCTTTATACTCCTCCGGTTATTCCGTCACACCTTACCGTTCTAGCAACAGGCCAATAGGATTGGAGTGATTTCATTCACGTTCAGACCTGCTTCGCCTAGAGGCGTTCCCATAGTGTCGTAACCGACGCAGTCTCTCGTTCCCCTTCTCGGGGAACCAGGGTTACATACGTAACCCGAGACGTTCCATCTGGAGCCGAAAAAAAGACTTTACACTGTACAACGTGTTTCACATATGCAGTAGTGCTCCCCAACACCTGTAAACACGCTTTGATGGGTCAAATCAGCAGAGTTCCCCTTAAACCCAACTCCTAACTTACAGTAACCCACAATGTTTGTAACTTTCATTACATCTTTCCTGTCATTAAAATATAACTTTGTGACAATTACGGGATAGTGCTAAATGCTTCGTTGTGTAGAGAAGAGTTATTAAGTCAAGAAAACTGACAAACTGTTACACAATTTCTATCTGACTTTGTCAAACAAATCTTTTCACAAACTTCTTCTTCTGCTTTTCTTGCCCTTCAACACTGTGTTTTTATTGCTGCTGTCCCCACAAGTCCAGTGATGTTTGCTAAAGTCTTTTGGCTCCACATGCAGACAGGGGGTTCACCTGCTTTTATTGGTGCCAGCTCGCTGGAAGCCACAATGAGCTCCTGTGTTTGTACAAACAGCCGTCACAGAGGGCACAGAGCTCTGTTTAGGCAGCTGAGACAGACCATTGTTTCCCGGATACACCCAGGTAATTTGATCCAGCAGTGCTGATAATGTACCAAACTAGATGCCAGATGGGATTAAAAGATAGAGAACTAGGAACCTACGTGAAGAATCTAAACAAGTAAAGTTCATCATCGTCCCCTGCATATTATGTAGGCAGTCTTTAGACCAACAGATCAATATAATTCAAATGAACAATATGAATCTTAGATATCACATTTTAATCATTTTACTTAATAACTTTCACTTAATACCTGTGGTTACCTTGAATGTTGCAGATGTTTTTTATACAACAAACACTGACTGAGAAAATTGCATTTTACTGATTTATCTCTCTGGCATTCATGTTCCAAATGTTTTCTGTTGTTTATTTGTTGATTGTGACAGCATAATAGCAGGCCAACCATAACAATAGGTATTAGCATAAATCAGACCAGGTGCTTTGCTTGCGTGAAACGTTCAAAGATAATATTGCATTTTCCATTTCTAATAACACAACTTCTGAGCAATGACTTCATTTGAGTAGATCAGAAGGATCAGGTGAAACAATGAACATCTTACACATTAGCTCTGATCAACAGCTGCGGTACCTACTGTAGCTGGTAACATAGATAATGCGTGAAACTAACCTTTTACAGGGATAATAAATCCTACTAATTCTAATAAATTCTACTATTTTTTCAGAAAAATCCATCCAAACGAGTCTCTACAAGTATCACTCACTAATTTGTAATTTATAAAACTAACCTTGGTCAACCTTGATGATGGATATTAATCATTGGAGGTTTCCTTTGTCACCATTTCAGACACACAGCACATTTTTATGTTCCCTAAGAGATATAGAGAAGTGTGGAGCAATTACTGGTACAGACCTTATATTACATTTTGAGCGTTAGCTGTTAACCTTTAACCTTTTAATGAAATGGAGCAGTATACCTGATGCTCAGTCTGACTGCATTACTACACACACACACACAATTATTGATTAGAGATGTATTAAATCGGAAGAATGAGCTGCACTCTCGTGTTAACAGCATGATAAAGCCCTCTCAACTGATGATGAGGGATAAACAATGAGCCAATGATGTTCCAACATTGGTTAAAAAAAGAGCATCTCCCCATTTGAGTAGTTCAGACATTAAATATAAATATGGTATCAGGAATTGTGTTTGATATAATTGATCTAACAAGAATAGATCTAATTCACAACAATATTGAAACCCGACAGTTTGTGAGTCTGGAAGAAGAAGAAAAGTGGATTTGTTCATGTTGGAATTAAGATAGCTAAACACACTACGTAGGTTGTAGACCAGTTGTAGTCTATTTTAAATGTTGTTGCTTTATGATGTCTTTTAAACGGCCTGGGAGTCTTTCCCTTCTCTGGACGATTTCTATTTCAGTCTGCCATCTCACTGATATTGAGATTTAACACAGCTTTAGTTGATTGTTTTTACCACTTGGGGGTAGCTGAACAAGCGTTTTACAAAACACTGACATACTATCACCTTATGAAGTTGATATGGCAAACACGTAAACAAACTGTTGCCTATTTACACATCCAGCAGCATCCACGGACCAACATTACCTTTTATTTGAAGCTGCGACCACCTGATCAAAGTAATATTAACTCTCCTTTAAGCTCTTATCAGGTCCTGAGGGATGTATCTGGCTCTTTAGCTGCTGAATGCTCTTTTGGCTCATGTGTATATATGTCTTGATATGTCAGTGTTTGTCACACAGCAATGCGCTGTAATCTCATGTGGGCCAACTGTCTGTCATGACATGGAAATCAAACTAACTTAACAGCTGATTTTCACCTATGACATCACATACAACAGTGACATTCTTTGAAGGATCCCATATGATGTTCAGTGCATGGAATGATTTGATTGTACGGAGGTACAGGAATCGAGGTACAGGAATGGACCTAAAAAGGTACAAATGCGATGAGTGGTACCCGGTGGGGTCCCCCAGGCTGGGGGGGCATCACTGATTCTGCATCATTTGCCTGAACCCTGAGCTTGTTAAAGGTACAGTTATATACCCTTTGCTGTCTGCAATGATTCTGTACCTTTAAAAATAAACAAAGGTCCACGGTTAACACCTTAAGGACCATTTCTGTACCTTACAGGGTACTTTTTTGACAAATGTACCTTTAGGGAACAGAAATGACACCCGTATTTCTCGGTGTGTACCAATTACCACACATTGTGATAAGACTCTCCTTTTGTTTATGTTGTAAAGGGATTAGTGAAGCACCAGTGCACCAACGTAATTATTTTACCAACACATTTTTATACATATTATATATATATATATATATATATATACATATATATATATATATGCATGTCACCATAACACTAGATAATGAAGCATAAATGACAAAAACAAACAACTGTTTTTTTCCAGGACATGCTCTGGCAGATGAATTCTCTCTGTTGCCTTCTGGGCGTCGTTATGCACTACCTGTGTTCAAGACGAACCGCCACTCAAAAGCTTTTATCTCTTCGGCGATCAGACTTTTAGACTCCTTGTAGGGTTATTTGGGGTTTTAAATGTGCACATACTGGCTGCTTATATGTTGTGAATGTTGTGTGTGTTTTGTGTTTTGTACTGTTGCAAACATGCTGCTCTTAACTAATTGCCCCTTGTGGGATTAATAAAGTTGATTGAATTGAATTGAATTGATGTATTTTATTGACAAATCTGTCAGATACCTACATTTCAGTAAAAATCAGATATGGCCCAGTTGTCCAGTTATTGTTGCCCATTACTTTGAAATGATGAAATTATTTTATTTAACCAGCCTTAGAAACCAGAAGTGATGCAGCTGATAATGTACCAGATATTTATTAACCCAAGTCTCAGTGGAGAGGGGGTTCTAGAAACAACAATAAATAACTAAAAACTATAAATGCTAGTTTTGCACTTACATTTATTAACCAACACACCTTGATTACATTTGTTGTTGTGCTTTCCATGACAATAGCATTTGAACAAAAGAGTTATTAATGTGAACTGCTGCATTATTTGAAACTCATTTAGTTGAAAAAGACTATTTTTAAAGCACTAAAGCAAAACCGATGTTACAATATGCTACACACAAAGCAAAGCAAATTGTGATGAAGTCAAATGTCAAATCAAATGGTGAATTTATATAAGTAAGACTTCAGCTGGCCCGCAATAAAATAGTTAAAACCAATTTTAGTAATAAAATATTAAAGAAATGCTGTAGAGTCAACAAAATCACTACAAGATCTCCTACAAAAGTAGTAAAAGAGGAAAGGAACTGCTGCTCATGAAGCTCCCTACTGTGAGCACACTGTAATATCTCTAATAATGGAAAGGGTCCCAGATGAGCTTGTCAACATTTTTATCAATTTAGAGATTCTATCATCTAGTTTAATGGCTGGACAGTAAAAAGAAAATGAGGAAAGTGTTTAGAGAGATTTTAATGGGTAAATCCAACTCAAACGTATACACTGCATCTTAAAATGTGTAAAAATCTGTGTTTATAAAAAGACTTCCTGTGTTTATAAATCATATAAATGCTCCAGACGTTCTGAAAAACTAAGTTATTCCATTCAGATGCTGGGAACTGTAACGCTTATGAAAAGGATCCATCATGCATCTCTCTGGGCAAAATATGTAATTGGGTTTTGTATTTTTGATATGAATTACTTGTGTGTTGAGCTAACACAGTGGCATAAATGGAAATCCATTAGATTAAGATGTAATTCAAATATAACTCAAGGCATCCAACTTTCATTTCCTTTTTTACATCTTAACAAACACTTTATGGTTGCATGTGTTAATGGATGGACGCACATAACATCAGAGCTGTGAATAAGAATTGAGACACAAGTGTGCTGCTTAGATTGCAAATAACTTTACTGGAATGCCAATAACCCGCAGGGAAGGAAAACACAATGGGCCTGACATTACTGAGATTGCTCTAGACTAGCAGGATAAACTAACTGACAGGGCAGAGATCGCTGTTTGGACTCACTGTGAAGTCAAAAGTTCATCTTTAAAGGGTCAGTTTACCCAAATTACAAAAAGACACATGTATTTCCACACAACTGATTTTGAAAGCATTTGTTTAAAATGTTCTGAAAATACCTTGCACCAAAAAAGTTAACTGATCTGAGAAATGTTTATTTGCACTATAAGAAAACATGCAATGCACTTTAAATGTAAAAGAAACAAATGTGCATTGTCCAAAAAATGTAACTTAAGCTAAACAAAAACCCAAGAAGCTGAATACTGCATTATGTTCTGTTACATTTTTATATTTATGAATTGTCACCTGCTGGCTGAATTTTTTATTTCCCTTTATATAAATACAGATATTTCCACCATAAATTTGTGCAGAAAATGTCTCCAGAATGCAGGAAATTAAGTGTTTAATGCTCCATGAGGACCCCCAGATCCCCATCTCAGATATTTCAGCATTTCCTATTTCTTCAACATAGTGTTAAAAATCTTCTAGTCTTGTTCCCCTGCATCGTCACGTCTCGTGATCCAAGTGTATCATCACACCCCTAATTTGAGCCCTTATGTCCCCACCACTTTTCAACACAAAGCTACTTGATGCCCTTGGTTTAATGTTTACCATTTTCACCATCTTAGTTCAGTGTGTTAGCATGCTAATGTTTGCATTTAGATATATATTCAGATATTTAGCCATAAACCAAAGACATTTTGATGTAATGATGGCACTAGGTCGAGTCAGTTATGTTGTAATATCAATTATTTTGTAATACACAGATATATTACAGACACACAAACATTGCCATCCCCTAGAGTCATGAAATTAGTGTGTCTAAAAACACAAAAGTTTAAAAATAGCACAAATTAGCCAAAGGTCCTGCACACACCCACACAGGTATTTTCACCATGGTTAATTAGACCTCTGCTCAGCTTGGTGCTGGAAAGAGTTTGGCTGGGAATAAACACCAGGTCACCAAACTCCATGTACTGATAAAAATAATTGGACTGGCTTTAGAAAATGTACACCTTTAACCTTAAAGTGGGTTAAAGGTTCAAGATTTCCAAGGCTAACAGGTGCACCAAAACTTACAAAACCAACTGTGTGAGTGTTCCAAGGCTGTGTTTAAAGAATACAGTTTTACAGCCAACAGAACAACCTGACCTTTTTAAGGCCATTGTCCCTGCCTCTGGGACAGCCAGGGCAAGGCACAAAATGTTCTCCATTTCACTCATACAGCAATTATTTTTAGCAGTTTTTAAGCCAATGATATAGCATGTCTGAAAGATAATTACACTGTGGTACTATGACCATTGTCAAGACACACTTATTGAAGATTAACTTTGTCAGAATGTTCCTGTATGTATTCATCCTTATTGAACTGTCTTTGTAAAGCTGCACGGTTGTAAATCAATCTTATTTGGGAAGATATCTCCAATATATCAGAGTGATGTTACACATAATAAACTAATTTTTTCTGATAATATCCAATGGTAGCTTTTTTTCTTTCCTTTCTGAATTATTCCTTTCAAAATTACCTGAGTTCACTTTCTGTACTCCTCAGACTGCGATGTACATTTGATATGGGCACATTTCTTGCATCACCACTCTGTTGCTATTTAGAAATATCGTACCAGATTTAGACAAAAGGGATCAGATGTAAGTTTAAGAAGCCATTGGTTCAGTCTGCAGACTGCTTCCCAAGTAAAACAGCTTTCTGTAACAGTGCTGCATGTGCAGACAGATCTGTTTATCAGGAAACACGCTAAATGACTTTTGTTTATTTAATGAAACAATTGCCAGATGAGCTCATCCCCTTCACTAGCTTTTTTTTTATTCAGCCAGACAAAGTAGAAACCAAACTAACAATAAATAAAGTATAATTGTGACGACCACCACTCTATTCTTTGCCATAGCGGTTGCTACCAGAAGATGGTGCTGTTTCTTAACAAATGTCCCAAGTGGGGTGACTCTGGACCTGCTGGTTTTCCCTCTAAACATCTAATCAGAGGTTTGTCATCACCAGGGGCGTCAGGTGAAGGTAAACCATCAGGATTGTGGACAACAAAAAATATACCAGGAGGCTTTTTGCATCATTCAAACACTCCAGCAGGTGATTTTACTATTTAGTTTCTCCTCTGAAATCACATGATGTATTGCTTGAAATAAAAGCTGCAGTCGCTCAGCAGTTAGTGGCACACAGCTTGCCCTTTTTCTGTAGAATTATGTGCCCATCCTTAAAGTCCTAATCAAGGACACTGGTTTTGTTAAAAGTGATGATTTAGTGCATGGAGATGTTAGATATATTCTCTCAATGTCAACCAAAATGATAAGGTTTGTTATTTTGCCATATTGTACAAGGAAATACTTCCTGTTTTACCATTTCTAATGATGTTAACTACTTGAGGAAGATCACTTTGAAACTGAGAGTACAACCTCACCACCAGGTCCATTCAGTGGCTGTTCTGGAGCTTTCAATCATATCACATAATCCTCATCAGCAAACGGAGTGTATCTGAGCACTTCAAAGGTATCTCTTCCATGTTAAACATCTACTGATACGGTCATCAGCAGTAGATGGAGTTGCTCTAGTTTTCATGGGTTCCATGACGGCTCCAGGACGGCTTCTCAATCACTGGTTCTAAGGTCAAGAAGGAAGTTTGAACCTTAACAGTTTGAAAGATCTGAAAAGTATAAGTTTTAGTGCAAGGCTGGTGAGAAAAGAGATTTTCAAAATGTACCATTTGGATTGTCAAATAAATGACAAAGTTAAGCTTCTCTTTAATGTCATATGATGTGTTGGTGATTTTGACATATAACAGCTGTTGTGAAGTGAGAAATTTGTTTCCAAAAATAAAGAAACTGCAGTGCATTTAACTCTCTAAAATAACACCTGCTGTTGCCACTTTGACATTTCATAAAAGCATTTCTCGTATGAAGAGCGGCGTTGATCATCACCTGCTGTCTGTAACAATAAAACGTCCTTTTCAGTATTAACATATCACTAAATTTAAATGTTTAAAATGTTGCTTATGCAAGCACAGCATCTATTTTAAGTGTTGAATGGAACCTCTTTTTCTTTGTTCTGTGTTTCTTCACATGAAGCTTTCATGTTGTTTCAGGACAAACAGTCTGACATGAATGACGTTTTATCAGTGAACATCAGGAGATTAAAGCTGGTCACTATTGACCTTTGGGTCTAAAGTAATTTCCTAACTGAGACATTAGTTTGATTGTCAAACAAGAGAGGAAACCTCAGTGACTAATGTGAGTCATTACAACAACTTTAATAACAGCTGCTCTCCAGGATTAATTATTTAGGAACCCAATTTGTTTTGGATGCTTGTTGGACAGCAGTGTATAGTAGTTCTTGTACAGCAGATATAGCGTAAAATATATGAAGAAAAAAAAAATGTTACAGCTAATGTTAGTTAACCTATGTGAAAAAAAAGGATGGATGACCTCTTACTGTCCAATCGGATCTCTTCAGCATCAAACAGGACCACAAGGTTCTGCAAAGAGTGGTTCATTCGACTGAACATACACATATTTTTTACTGTTCCTATTCTATTTATACTGTTTCAATGCATGCTCGCCGTATTGTATTTTTTTGTGATTGTACTTTCTGATTACAAATCTTGATTGATTGCATTTAGCTTGCTAATATATTGTATGTGCACTTTTATATTAAATAGGATAACTAGACAAAAGTGAAAATAATCAGGGCAGGGCAGACAATCCAACAGACAGGGGCAGAAAGGCAAGAAGTAAACATTTGAGGAAGGAATTTTTCAATACAAAACCAAACCTAAAACCATTGATTTTTTATTTTATTGGTGCTCTAGTTTTTCATTTGTCATTTTATGGCTGGCATTTGGATGGGTTTTTGGCTTCAGCCTGTGATTGATTTGAGCTCCAAATAGTAAGCAGTAACTTGGTGAGCTGTGGTTCAATCCTGTGGTTCAAAACTGTGGAGCATCAAAGATCTTGTCCAGGCATCCAGACATTTTGGGTACCTGGATGAAGAAATTTTGAGCAGTTTTACTGCAGCATTGATCCCCAGGTTCTTCTCTTCATGGCTGCCCCACCCTGCCCTTCTCTGAGATGACATGATGATGAATCCATGTTAGCAGTTTGCCTACAGCGATTAAACCTCTCAGGATCATCAAAAGCTAAAACACCTTCCAGAAAGCCATTTAGAAAGAGCGACAAGCTAAAAGCATAAGTGGAAAAGTGAACTTCTTGCTAAGTGTGTATAAGTGTTTCCATTATTAGAATTCAGAAGTGAGCGTCAGCACATTTTTACATGTTTCCTGAGCTGAGATTAACGTTTGAAGAGGGGCACTTTTATCATATAAAAAAAAACCTCACTTGAAATGTAACTTGGGCTCTATGCTCAGGGGAGTCTGTTCTCATCAGTTAACAACTGTAGGGGAAAAAGCTGACTGCAAGATTCTGCAAAGGACACATTTGACATTTTGGTAATTATTCTCACATGGAAACATCTGCTGCTCATCATTCTGAACAGGACTGGGTAAACCTGTAGCTTTATTTGCCTATTTCTCCATATTAATTAACATAATTACAAAAGCTTTGTTTATGTAAATATCAGAGTGAGGATGAATCTGATCAAATCCCTGCATCCAACTACTAGCAGTGTTATATATGTCAGGATGCAGTGGGTGCTGGATTGTTACTGTTACTACTTTTTAAAAAATGTAAAATGAGTATCCTCCAAGGACCCAGTCTAGTATCCTATGAATTATGTTCTTAATGGATGATACACCTCACGATTTAAGTCTAATACCATAGTTTAGTGCCACTGTAAGAAGTAGTTTACTGTGTGCAGCAAGATGGTTGTGGAGGTTGCGTGGTGACTGGGCGTGTAGTGAGTACACACTGGAATTCGTGTCAAACCTGCAAGTAACATTCACTTTTTATTAATTGTAACTGTTCATACCTTAATCATAGTTTGTTTGCAACAAGCCCTTCAAATAAAAGAACAAAATGTGTTGTTTGTCCATGGCCTCCAGAACGACACATAGAAGCATTTTTTGATTTGACGTCTTTATCGGCTAGACAGCATTAATTGGCTGTGCCTTCCAAAACCATTACAAAACTAAATCTGTTTCATGAACTATGGTCAAGGTTTGATTAGATTTGGTCACAAAAAAAAAACTTAGTCATAGTTTAGTCAAGATTGTGTTCCTTCCTTGGGGCGGCTGTGGCTCAGGAGGTAGAGCGGGTTGGCTGTTAATCGGAAGGTCGGCGGTTCGATCCCTGGCTCCCTGGTTGCGTGTCGAAGTGTCCTTGGGCAAATGTATGTTAGTTTCTGTTTGAGCACTTAGGCTCAGTGTGTGACTGGTGAATGCAGATGTAGTGTAAAAGCGCTTTGAGTGGTCGAAAAGACTAGAAAGGCGCTATACAAGTACGGAGCATTTACTTAAGGTTAGGGGACCTTTGTTGCCTTGTTTACAACAATGAGCAATAATAATGTTCACCGTTGCACTTTTAACCACATCCAACAGTGATGTTGATGACACACCCTGGAGTACACTTCTAAATCACTGCAGAAAAGTGAAAG
>NC_060169.1:3743559-3768154 GCF_021292245.1 Micropterus dolomieu | reverse complement strand
TGGTCACAAAAAAAAAACTTAGTCATAGTTTAGTCAAGATTGTGTTCCTTCCTTGGGGCGGCTGTGGCTCAGGAGGTAGAGCGGGTTGGCTGTTAATCGGAAGGTCGGCGGTTCGATCCCTGGCTCCCTGGTTGCGTGTCGAAGTGTCCTTGGGCAAGATACTGAACCCCGATTTGCCCCTGTCCAGTGTATGAATGAGTGTGAATGTTAGTTTCTGTTTGAGCACTTAGGCTCAGTGTGTGACTGGTAGAATGCAGATGACCTTTGAGTGGTCGAAAAGACTAGAAAGGCGCTATACAAGTACGGAGCATTTACTTAAGGTTAGGGGACCTTTGTTGCCTTGTTTACAACAATGACCAATAATAATGTTCACCGTTGCACTTTTAACCACATCCAACAGTGATGTTGATGACACACCCTGGAGTACACTTCTAAATCACTGCAGAAAAGTGAAAGTCAAATCACTGGAGGTCAGCAAAAACTATATTTTCTAAATTGAATAACATAATTTGTTGTTCGTTGACCTCCAGAAGGGTATTTCTGATCTGCCACAACACTATGGTTAAGATTCAGTTAAGTTTAGTGTAATTTGGGTTAAAATAACTACTTGTTAAAAGCAAAGTACTGATTATGTACTGATTATGTTCATGCTAAAAGAAACCACTGTTGACTGTCGGTAGGAAACTGAAAGCGAACAGTGGCTCAAAGTTCAATGTCTGTCGTCTTATCCAGCCACCCCGTCCTCCTTCTGTGGAGTTTGCAGCTCTGTGACAGGGTCACACGATTTAATCCGTTCCTCTCAACAGACAGGAGTTATAAATCCTATGAGTGCTGGAGGTCTCTGTCATTTCAATGTAAACATGTCTTTATTCTGTGTTGGCTGAAATTATACATTTGTCATTTTTCTTGGGGAGACAGTCCCGCTTTAAAGAATCACATCACGAGTAGGTGTTTTGGTCACTCAGTCTTCATGTAAATTCTTAGATTGAATCTAGACTGTCCCTTCTCTCCCCAGCCTGTCTTGACCTGATACACCAGGAGCTCTAATGTTGAACTGGGTGTTTGGCTTTATGGGTTTTTTTAAAAATCAAACACGTTCTTAAAAAACTGTGAAATGAATACAGAATCTGAAATTTAAATTACAAGTTGTGATGCAAAGTGTTGTCACTACCTTCATGTGTAAATGTTAACATTTACATTCAGGCAGGCAGAGTGGAAAAAATAATGCATGGTAAGCAACTTGAACTATTTAGTTAAGGATTTTTAAGGGTAGTGGAACATTTTTATAGTTATAACTTTTTTGCCAACATTGGTTCCCCTTGAAAAATGTGTTTCCCCTGCCAAATTTCATACCACAAAACAAAATAACTAATTTCAGTGTCAGTGAATTGTTTTCATGTTGCTACCATTCTGCAGCTGTAAAATAAAATACTTTAAAACTTAAATAAGAAAAAAGAAGATAAAAGAAAGGGACTTTTGAAAGTACACCACCAAGCTGCCTCATTATGTGTCTACTGATTGCCTCCATTGATTGAGGTGTGGGGTTGTTCGGGTGCATATTAGTCTTTATGTCATTTATTGTGTTTCTACTACACCCAAACACCAACAGACACCACACAAAGAAACAAAGATAAAACAAAGATGAAGTTACCTGTTTGTGGTGTGTGCTTCTTTCTTGACAGAAAATGTCTTTTTGTATTTTGTGAGACACGATGCAGACTGGTGTCCCCTGGAGGTTTCTGCACTGGAAACGCACATCGCTGTCAAGCTGATCCTCGGAAACTGTTGCTCCTTCCCTCTTATGCAATGGTGGAAGAAGAACTCAGATCTTCTACATGGTAAGTAGCATTACTACAGTGTCAAAATACTCGGCTACAAGTAAAAGTCACAAGTCTTTCTTGACAGAAAATGTCTTTTAGCATTTTGTGAGACACGATGCAGACTGGTGTCCATGGTTTCAATTACGGGAGGGATTGTTGGGGTCTGACCCCCCTAATTAAGGCTTGGACCCCCCCAAAAGAGGCAAGCAGTTCAGGGTTTTTTTCTTACCTGTCATTGTAAATAATACTCATGCCTGATATTCAAGAATCTTGAAGTAGGATTCCTGACACCCCTAAAGTGGACCGTACCATTTTCTAACCTTGAAGTTAGTTAAAAGTCTTGTCTGCCTACAGCACTGGCAGCAGCAGCTGCTCCAGTCCAGTCCACCACACGCTGGTGGAGACGCTTCTTTAATACACCTACACAACCGCTTATGCTGCGTACAGACAGACATTAGTTAAATAAGCAAGGATATTGTAAGCATTGTAAGATTTTAGTTTACTGAAGCCCGCTCATGCACTGTACTGGGTTTTCTTTTTGACCTGGGAAAAAAAAGTTGTCACTGTATAATTCGCACCCTACTGGTGTCCCCTGTTAGGTTTCTGTACTGGAAAAGCACATCACTGTCAAGCTGATCCTCAGAAACTGTTGCTCCTTACTGCTTGTGCAATGGTGGAAGAAGAACTCTTTTACAAATTACTCGGTTACAAGTAAAAGTCACACATTGAAAATACCAAAGGTGTAACTCTCATTAAGAGTGGCCCCTTCCATAATAATACATTACTGGACTATAATTGATGCTTTGGGGATAATTTTAATTACTACTGCTATGTAGCTTAATATATAATAATGTATCATATTATAATTAGTGATGATGTGTGTATTGATAATCTGATTAGTATAAATAATCAAACTAAATTTATCAAATAAGGAGTGAAAAGTACAATAATACCCTCTGAAATGTAGTGGAGTAGCAACAGGTCAATTTCTGATCTATTCTTTTATCATTTGATTGTAACATTCATCTTTAAGATAAGTTGTCCAAAACCTTTTTACCTAATGATCCTTTAAAGGTACGTTAGTTATTTTAGACCTTCTGGGGGGCAGCAGCTTAAAACACTGACATTTCAATTGATAACGTTGGGGTAAGCATGTTAGCACAAATAGTTGCTCATTTGACTTTCTCTTCCAGCTGACAATGTAAGTCAAATATTCACTCTCCACCACTAACTTTGTCTGTGGCACCGAACAGGTAGCATAGAGTGTGTTTATCAGAGCTGAAAACAGCTGCTGCTGCTGGAAACTAGGTTGGTGAGAATGATCATAGTGAACATAAAGTAAAGGTGCCATAAACCCCCCAACATGAGCTAAAACCTAAAAACATTTGGTACACCACCATTCCCATCAGACAAGCAGTCAATGAAGCTATATAAAAAATGTTTTTTGCTGCGGGCACATGTCATCAAAGACTCATTTTGCCCTTTCAGAGGCCTAAAGAGGCAGAACTATCCAATATTTAACCAAAAAGCAAAGATGGCAGAAAAATATAACATTTTGTGAAGGAGAACTACGTTTAAAAAAAAATACATATATATAAATGTGTGTATATATATATATAATCTATCTATCTCAGTCGGATGGGACCGACTGTTTTAAATCACATTACACTAACATGTACAAAGTATAACACCAAATATCACTTATTTTCCTTTATTTGACGTATGTGCATTAGACGAATCATAGAATTCAAATTGCCAGAATGTTCCTCAACATATGGTCCAATTATTGCATTAAACCTCCTTGTTCCATGAGGTATTTTGCAATTATACAGCATGATCTTTGCGATGGAATAATAATAATTATTATTTTTATTTTTTTTTTGGTAATTATTTAAGAAATGGTTGTAAATGACAATAAAAGTTTGTTTTAATCTTGGCCATTTCTATTTAAGAGCTTCCTTTCAGTAATATGTTTTTACACCCATGTACATCTTTATGCTTCTCCGTGTTAACATCATTGGTGAAGACATTCAGTCTTCACCAATTACACAACTGTTCCCAGCCTGTTTGGGTCTTTTCTTCCATGTGACCTCCCCTGTCACTTCAAGTTGCCACGTTATGGCTGTGAAAATCCTGGAATAGTTCAGACATTATTGATTTTTTTCCCCCTACTTGAGTGGCAAGCAATGACTTTCTTTCTACATCTGACAATGAAACCAACAGAAACTTCAGATTGGAATTGATTTAAGTCCCAGTGGAGTCCAGGTGCATTTAAGATGATACAAATTTAATGATTCTTCTGTTTATTATGTAACACGACACTAATTGTGCTCGTTGTTTAACAATATTTTTGCAGAGGTCTTGAATCAGCTTAAGGGGCCATGACATTTTTGTACAGACATTCATTGTCCCCAGAGGATGAATCCCACCGACTTTGGTTGACATCCTGACATTTTTGTCTTTTACTGAAATATGTCAACAACTTTTGGATGAAATGCCATGAAAGTCTGTACATACAGTATATCCAAGAGTCCCATGCAATATATAGTAATGCCTTTGGGGGATGCCTTAATGTCAAAAACTTTTCCAGTACTTAGCTGTACTTTGTCTTGGTTTTATTTTCATTGGCCAACTTATGAATTCAACCTCAAACTGAGTATTTTTTGTTTGCTTACTGGGATATAGAAAGATGGACTCCTGGGAGATTTAAACTGAGATAAGGACTCATTAATTAATAATAATAATAATAATAATAATAATAATAATAATAATAATAATACATTTTGTTTCTAATGCACTTTACATTTAAGAAAAACCTCAAAGTGCTACAGGTAAGATCATAAAAGCAAGGTAAAAACATCAGATAGTAGCGCAACGACATTTTTGTGCAAGGTTAAAACTCATAAGTTCTGAAAAAAAGAAATGTTTTTAGGAGCAGCAGAGCAGAAGGCACGATCACCCATGGTGTTGAGCTTAGTTCAGGGGAGTAGAAGGCGGTTTGAGTTTTTTGAGCGGAGGGATCGTTGTAGTGAAAGGGGTGAGTAGTTCTTTCAGGTGTGTGTGTGTGCATTTCCATAGATGCACTGGTGGGTGAGAAGTGAGACATTGTATTCAATCCTAGCAGAAACAGGAAGCCAGTGAAGTGATTGGAGGATTGGAGCTGTTTCGTGTGTTGGTTCGCGTTATTTCCCATTTCCTATTAAAAAAAGTGGTTTGGAGACCAGCGTCAGGTGACACAGCCACTGTCAGCTCTAGTAGTGTGTGACCCACTGTCTACTATGAGTCACGTAGTGTAAACGCCACAACGACTTCAAGACTCCCATCGCAAGACAGCGAGTTGTGTAGTCTGAGCAGCACGGCGATCGGCCCACGCTGAAAGTCGTGTAGTCTGCACGAGCCTTTAGTTTGGTTGCTGGATAAAATAATTGAAGGGGCCATGTGTTGTTTTCAGTGGCCTCTAGCTGTGAAGTTTTGGATCCCAACCACTCAAGCATGTGCTCCTGCACGTGGTCGAACTAATGAGCGAGCACTCGGCCAAGGCCAAACAGAGACATAACAAGGGACAGCAGCACAAAATGCTGGAAACTGAGGTGAACTAGCACTGCAACACAATAATATTTTTATCAGCATGACATTAAACTAATCCATGCTCGATACATGATAACGCTACATAGACTGCATTTAGCTGACATGATTTGTCAGCGTTAGCTCACCTGCCGGCTTTTCAATAATTGTTTGTCTTCTACTGGTCAGCATAGCTAAATTTATTGGATGAAAACAAAAACGGTAAGTGAGCTACACTGAATATTATAAAGTTTGTTGCCACACTTTAACAGTTAGAGCGCAGTAACATTACTGTAACTTCTTCCACTGTGTTGTAATGTTGCGTTATTGTATATTATCGTAAAAATGATAATAAATCTAAATTTAACGTTATGAAGTAAACAATGTCAGAGCCATGCTAATGTAGCTGGCTGCTCCTGGCTTGCATCACTATAGGCTAGTATAAACAAACTGTTCCACATTTGCTTTGAACCGTTTCATCATTTCCTGCAGGCTAAAATCAACACTTTGACATAATACTGGTGGTACACAGGATAGAAATATGGGTCGCGTTAGCTGGTGAAGTAACGTCGAAAGCTGTACAACTATAGTATTTTGCAATGGGTAACGTTAGAAACTGGTCGGCGTTCAAACGCCTTTCCGTTGCTGACCGTGTTTTCGCCTGACGTCTGTGGTGTATAACATATGTGCATTTGACGCATAACAGTTTAACAACAACCCTTCTATGGTATCTAACAGATGCCTAAACATGTCCTATATAAGCTGTGTTTGATGTACAGAGAGACCGAGTGGCCATCGGGCTGGGTCACTCTCCAAGCTGCTGCAGAGCTTGTAATTGATGCTGAACTCCTTGATGTAATAAACTTTTATGATCAAGAACAGTGTCAAGCGGATTTCTTCTCAACACATCATCGCAGCATTATTGTTCGGACACCACATCTATCTTCTTGCTTGACCTGACAGGTTTCAGCACATAAACATTCATTGTTGTTTTTTATCCTTACGTGGAGTTTGTGTCGGAGTCTGTGATGTTATGGGAGACGGTCATTTTTTGGTGTTAACAGAGTCCATTTCATTAGCTGCAGTGTTGCCGCTGTGTGTACAGTTCAGAATCAGTAGGCAAGAGTCTTGGGAGCGCACATGAATGCCACAGCAACCAATTGATTTCCCCGAAAAATTTGACCCTCTTCACATAGGAAGCAGCACAGGGACTGTTACATGTCACCAAGAAAGCAGGTGAATGGTTCATTTAATAGCTAAAAGTTATTCATTTCATTAAAAAACTACCTGTTTGCCCCTTTAAACAAATTAGGTTGAATCTTGACCTGGAAAACAGCAGTTAACAAAATGATCAAAACCTCCAGAACAGCTACTGAGTGGACCTGGTGAGATTGTTTTATCAATTTCCGTTGATTGACTAATTGATTAATCAACTAATCATTTCAGCATTATGGCACTTACAAATGTTGAAAAAGTAATTGTATTGTATTTAACTGTGTAATAGCCGAGTTACAAATGTAACCACACAAAAGACATATAATATAGACGAATAGTCATTTATTTAAGATAAACACAAAACTGTTCTAATGCAATTGTGCTCTTTTAAAGAATAAATTATGTGCATGTGTTTCTGCACATCTTTGCATCTGGATAAACACACACACGTACACGTGCAGGGAAGCAGCAGAGATGAGGAAAATTCTTATCATTGCTGCAAAAACTGTCACCGGACTGTTGCCCTACACTGCAATTACAGAACAGAGAAGATTGTGCATTATTTCAGGACGAATGTAAGCCGTGTAGGCAGACAGAAGCAGAAAGGTCCCGAACCCACAACCCTTAATTACCTCACAGTGACGCACAAGAGTGCCTCTGAAGGATGTTGGGCTGACAGAGTGAACTTGCCCAAGTGTATGTTATTTACCGATCCAGTGGACTCAGAGCTGCGCCTTTGTCCTGAGGGTTCAAAAGGAAAGGGCGACGTAAGGTACTTTTCCTCATGAATAGTTTATTATTCAGCGCAATGACATTATTATTTCTCGTCTTTGATATTCTGTTCTTTAATATTCTTTGCTTTCAGTTAATAAAAGTTGAAATATTAATCCTAGTGAGGAAAGATCAAAGCTGCTTCATCATCCCTTTTACACGCTTGAAATGTTCTGCAACATGACAGGCAGTTTAAAACGGACTGCAGCCCACGCTTGTACATCTTGTGTCTTCAGTGTACTGGGCAGGCTTTAAGGGGCTTAGCATTATGATTTAATGGTAAGAACTGACAGGTTTTTGCATTAATCATCTACTCTACCCACACAGGGCTGAAACAGATGCTTTCCCCCCCTACGTGTTAATGATACAGATTGTGTCAAATAAACCAGGAGCTTTTAAAATGGGTTTATAAAAAGTGGAAGAATATAAATTACAGATTAAGTGAATGGATTCATTGTGACAGGAGGCAATCAGCAGCTGCTTGAGTGCATAAATTTTGCTGGAGGGGGCAAATAAAAGAAAGCGTGAGGAAAAAAGAGGTGAGAAATTTCTTCAGGGCATGGAATCTAAAATTAAGATTTCATTTTGGGATGACCTGGACTGCTTGGACTAGGACGTTAGAAGTCTGATGTGTTCGAGTGTGGTTTCTCTTCAAGGTCATCGATACAGAAACTCCAGTAGCTGCTTCTCACAGGCTTGTCTGTCATTCAGTAAATCAGTCAGATAATTATGACCATGGTGTGAACATGCCTCCTGCTGCGTTAAACACACCTTGTCATACCTGGACGCACTCTTGATTGACTCTTTGAGGTGTCTCTAGGATGCTCTGATTTATCTGTAATCATCATCAACCTCACAGGTAGCACAGAGCAGAGGGCTGTTTTTAATCTTCTATTGCTATTATGTTTGTTAAATCCTGGTTCTAACTGTGGGACATTTCAGTAGATGATAAAGTAAAGCCATAATGACTTCATGAATGTTTTTAAAACTGTCAATGTCTAAATTCTAGGTTGTAACGACAGACTTGTTAGCAAACAGTTGCATATCTTACACATCAGCAGACAGAGAGCAACATTACAACCATCATCTGGTGTCGTGTTTCTGGCCACCTGGTGAATGTCTAGTATTCAGTCTCCTTCCAGCTCTGTTTTGTTCTCCACTTACTCCAGATATCTGACACTTCAGCTGCCTAATGTCCCACTATGTTCACCAGCTAGTCTCTGTCTTCTGTTTGGTGCTGAGAAAGTAGCATGCTTTCGATATTTGGAACTTTTTTGCTGAAAACAGGCGCCTGCTGCTGCCAAAAATGATGCTCTGAGAGTGGGGAGAGAGAACCTAAACAGTGAAGTTGTGGGCTGGAAAACCAAAACAATGAGCGCTGAAAGACATTAAAACACTCAGTGGAGCTCAGAGGAACTGCAGATTTAGGTGATAATCCAATGTGGGTTTGTTTATTCAAGGGACCCCTTTCACATTACACATAGTCATTTCATTCATTGTTAACATAACATTGATTATTGCAACTTTATTGTGCATTGTCACTTCTGGCCAATACTCGATCTGTCAGCATCCGCAAGTTTTCATGTCCCTCTCAGGATGAATTATACTAACTTTGGTTCTTCCCACCATCACGTCAAATATAATACTTCTCATAATAATAATAATTGCAATTCCCATATGACTACTTACCTCCTTGAAAATTGCTCCAGAAGATCTGGACCAATAACTTTTTACTTTTTACTTATTAACAACTTTTTATGCATTTATTAACAATATCATCACATACATCACTGTATAACTGAATTGTTACCAAAGAGAAAGGATAAACACCAGCCAAAGGGATTCTCAAGGCTATTCTTATTAATGGCTTATAACATATATAATAAATTAGTTATGGATTTATTAACGATTAATGAAGCCATTAGTTTATGAACCCTTTTTAAACGATGACTTAAAGTGATACAGATAAACTTTATTGATCCCACACAGGGAGTTTAAAATGTGACTGCCACAAAATTAAGTAACAAGCCTGTTCACGTTGCGTAAAATCATGATTACTTCTACCAAACAGCCAAACTGCAACAACATGAAGTCACTAGCCTAAAGGTATAAGATTGACGCATAGAGCATATTCATTATGTCCTTGACGCACTTGCATGCAGCCTAAACTAATCGTCAGTGGCAGTGATAGTGATTTAGTTACCACGTCCTTTGTCACAAATTGTTTATGTTACAGTATATTCACGCACCTGAGATGTCCAACTATAGAGAAATATAGTTGGGGAAAAGTTTTCTGAAGAGAAATTCACTTGATCAATTTAATGTGCAACTGTATGTTGTTCAAGTCGACAGGGACGAAGACCGCATGACAGCGTCCACACAGACGTCAGTTACACTGATGACTCACTCAGTCATGAAATTAGAAGTGACAGCCACCGGTGAAGTCAAACTCAGAGAGCCGGTTCGTCTTTTTAAAACATTATTTTATATCACATTCGCTTGACACCAGTAGAGTAATGATTCTCATTAATCATAGTCTTATATCACACTGATGACTTGTGAGACTCAAGATGCAGCAATTAGTGATGAGTCACCACTGGAATTAACACCCGACCCCGATGGTTCTTCACTGCAAGAGCCGGCTGGTACGCCATCTGATGACCAATCAAAATCCAGCACTGAGAAGATATACTTTTGTGTGTGTATGTGTGAGAGAGAGAAAGACACAGAATAGCTCTGACGTGATCCTCTTATGTCACCTCATCTTCCTTCTTTCCTTCCTTCCCTCCTCCTCAAGTGTCCATTTGAGGTGTTTTCCGGAAAGGAGCTGCTCTTTGCTAACAAGACAGCTCAGCGGCAGTCGTATTGGTGTGTGTAATTAAGGCTGGGCTCTGCAGAAAGATGCCTCGCTGAATGGAGATTCCCCCCTCTGTCAGTCTGCCCTCTCTTTTCTTTTCCTTCCTTCACTCTCTGTCCTTCCCTTGACATAAAACTCCCAATTAACCCAAAACAAGTCTCAAACTGCTTTTAGGGAACAAAAACAGAGGTAGAGTTAGAGGAGTTATGCCTCTAGGAAGTATTGCTGCAACATAACAGAGGAAGAGATATTATATAATCAGAATTTATTCATATAAGGAAGAAAATAATTACTCAAGCTGGACCATAATCCTCGAAAAGCCCTTCCAGTCATTCTGTCACCTCTACCTGAACAAATTAATGTTGTAGTAGAAAAATCTCATTACACCACCTGCACTTACTTTAATGTTTTATCTTCATTTGAAACATGGCATAATTGAACATTGGTTCACAGAATACCACTGTGTTTCTTCTGGACTTTTGTACATTCAGAGAAATGCACAGGGGACAAGCCAAAAGGAAGCAGGCTATTTTTAGCTCCTGAAAAGTTGACATTTTGGAGATATGAGGCCACGATACAAGGTTTTTATCTGATACCAGAGAAATGGATGGGATGTCATAAGGGACTAGGCTGGAAAAAAAAAACACAACGAAATTTAAAAAGATAGCAAAAGAGGTAATGAGAGCGCCGCATGCACACACGTGTACACACCTTGATTAGATGCCTCTTGAACTAATAGCTATTGAAGTTAGAAATAGAGAACTCATTAGAACTGCTGTTAATTCATTTACCAAGTATAATAAATTTACAGGGCACTGACACACAAGCCATCATTTAAAGCGATTAATCCGATGGGGGAACCACAAAGTCTAACTTTCCAATAATTAAAGGAAAAACCCAATTAAGTGAGAGGAGAAAAATAACAAATACATGCTTCCATACAGGACAGAAGGGGTCACTCACTGTGTGTTTGCACAGTATGAAAATAATGTGAATCGTATGTTATGTTCTTCATGGTCACCAGATCTCAACTCAGTGTTAGGACAGCGTTGTCCACCATCATCATCAAAACACCAAACGAAGGAATATTTTGAAAGAGTGCTGTTCAATATTTTTTTTATGTAATTTGTCTCCCATCTGTGTCTGACATCACAGAAAGATAAGATAAGATAAGATAACTTTTTTATTGATTGATTCTGAAACCATGTTGTGGAACTTAAAGCGTAGAAAGCACTGAGAGAGCACATTACTCCTCCAAGAAACCCGTTATTTCAATAACAGAAAAATGTTTCATCTGCATATGGATCCCGATCTGCAAATACTCATATCGATAGAATATTAAGTGGCTGATTTTTTGTTTTCATGTGTCAAGTTAATTTCATTTGTGTAACCCAAACTCACAACTTTGTCTCAAATGCCTTAAAGCATGTGACACCCTCTATCCTTAGAGCCTCTGTTCAGATAAGACCAAACCTTTGAGGAGGGGAAAAAAAATAAAGAAATCTCAGGTAGAGCAACAGAGGAAGGGTCCTGCTGCCAGGACCGGCAGATATGATGCGGTAGACATCGTATGTGCATAGTAGACAATTTTAAAATATTAAAATTACACTATGGAGAAAAAGAATGACAGTAAATAGAGTGAGTGAAGAACAATATCCAAAAATCTTAAGGTGAATATATTCGATGGATGTACGCAACACTGTTGTGTCACCTCTCAGCTCAATGTTGTGTCCGTTATTGCTGTTTTTCTTTCCTGCTGTTTGGTGTCAACAATAAATTCTCGCCATCACCAGAGCAACAGGTGGGCTGTACCTGTTGTCAGGAGATAACTGAATCTGGTTCTTCAAAGAGACACAGTGAATCTCCAAGTGGGCAAACCCAACAAATACTATCTTTTCAACCTGGGGGTTACGAAATTAATATTTTAGCTATACTTGCTGCCAACCACGTAGCTGGAAGTTTGATCTCTTGTGAACGTTTGGGCTTCAATATTTCAACCATTTCCAATACTAATAAATGCAAAAAGGTAGATCTCAATAATTTCACACGTGGATTGTCTTTTGGGTGTGCCTCCCAAAGTTACTGGCTTCAACTGGTAAATTTAAAACTTTGAATATATGTTATTGATTTACTGATATGCTGCTTCATTTTAATTGAGCATTAGAGTTTGACGCTGATACTCTGGTGTCTTGTTTCTCTCATTGAGGGCATGATTAAAAAAAAGAAGGTCCTGGGTTTGAATCCAGTGGTCTGTGCCTTTCTTTGTCAAGTTTCTTCTGGGTTCTCTGGTTTCCTCCTACAGTCAGTGACTTGCAGGTAAGTTTACACTCTGGAAATTTGTACTTTTTGCCAAAATAACTCGTTTTGTCCAGCACAAAAAAGTTTTTGTGACGTGCACACTGCTTTCCTCCAAAATTAAAATTGCCTCTAGGTGTAAATATCATTTTCAGCTTTTTGTTAGGAAATTGTAAACTCTGCCCAGGTCTAAGAGAGGTCTCTTGTTCCTCTATGTGTCTCTCTGAATGTTAATAAGATTTGAATGAATAATTTTTCCTCAGGATATAGAGAACCAGTCAGACTCAATGTCCCATATTTTGACAGCGCTAAAGTCCAATTATGTCTCATAAAGATCTGAGTGTCTGGGGATTTTCTGATAACTATTATCACTGCTTTCAAGTTGCAATGGATCAACTTATCAATAAACTCTCGCACAGTGAACTGTTGGAGGGACACGGTTCTTTAAGGAACATGTTCGGACACTTCCTCAGGGGCAACCAAATTGTTTTATTTAAAATAGAAGACAAAGACATTATGGTAAACCAGACCTGTCAAAATCCAGCAAGTTCCAAATCTATTAATTCTCTTTCTCCAGTTTCTGTTATATTTTCATATTACCAATGAAGAATATTACTATGTATTGTGTAAAAGGCTTCAGCTCAAGGTACTGTAGCATTTTAGCATCTTTCAACTCATTGTTTTTGGTTTTTCAGCCTGCAACTTTACTGTTTTGGTTCACTTTCACAGCTCTGATATAAACCCACTTTACACAACCTGCCAAGCATCAATCAGAATCAGAAGAATCAGAAGGAGCTTTATTGCCAAGTAAAGTTTTACACATACAAGGAATTTGCTTTGGTGATAAGGCTACAGGTAGACAAACATATAGGAGACATAAATAGATGCAGAAATATATTAATATAAACAAATGCAAGTGAGAATGAGAATAATTGAAGAATAGAGAAAAAGAACACAACTATTTGCAGAGAAAGAACAATGTGGCAGATATTTACATGTGCATTACTCCGGTTTGTGTTGTGCAGACGTATTGCAATGGAAGAGGATGTTGTGTGCGTAAATATATAAATTGACAATATAAAAAAAACAAAAACAATTAACAACAAATATGTGCAATGTGCCAGGTTTTTGCATGATATGAAATGAAGTGATATTTACATGTGCAGATACATTTGTATTATTTGAAAAGAGGGAGTGTCAGTGGGGGACCCGGGTCTTGTTGATGAGGCTAGCTGCAGACGGGCAGAAGCTGTTTTTGTGGCGAGAGGTTTTGGTCCTGATGGACCAAATCGGCAGACAGACAAAGTTAGGGACTAGCTTGAGATAAAAGTGGAGCATTGGCTAAAGAGCCAGATATTTTCCGCAGGAGTCGGCAGAGACCAAAACAGAGCTAACAGGCACACGATTTCAAATGAATGCTAATGTTGCTCTTTTTCTGCTGGATGTGCAAACATGTCAGTGTTACTGCTTGTTGCACCAACTATTGAGTGTTAAGTCAGCCAACTCTAAATACAATTTGTTCTGCAAAAACATTGTTATTCATGCTCGAGACTACACAATCTGAGGTCAGATTGAGCCTAATCGTCTAATGTCCTCAACTGTTCACACCAAATAACAAATTAGACCAATGAATCGTCTCCTGCAGAACTGTGAGCTTTTAGAGGATGACTGTCAGAGATGTAGCACAGAAACTAATGAACTCGTGGTGGTGAATGAAATCGCCTGGTTGTTGTGAATGAAATGTTAAACTGGCGTCTCAGTCATTAAAAGTGGGGAGAGAGAGACATGAGTCATGCTGCTTCAAGCACAATCAAAGCTTCCTGCTCCTTCATCTCCGTCTCTGCTGATGGACCCGAAACAAGCGATCAATGCAGTGAAGCAGGATAACTCAAGCACAGATTAAGAATACAAGCTACAACAATCATCTTTCTACGTCCTTATTGTGTGAAAACATCCATTCTTTGCAGTGTTACAATGGACTCAGTGGTTGCATAAGTGATTATCAGTATCATAAATATCATATTGTAAATTATACCAAAAATGTTTGGTGAGTTAAAGTGAGTAGAAGTGCATTTTGTGCGCTTCCGCTGACTGCATGACAGACATCATTTATCCCTGACACGAAGTTCAAAGTGATTATTACTTTAATTTACAGGTTCATTATGATGCTATTAGTTATATTGCACAGACACAAATAATTAGATAGTTTCTTTATCATTCAGCATAATACTTTGTATTCAGTAAAAGTGAAACAACACTGTATAATAAGCTTATTTCTCTCTGTGAAAATGTGACCCTGCTGTTTTCTACTAATGAGACAACCTGCTATACAAATTACTTCAAGGCTTTTACAAATCAACATTTCTCTTTCAATAATAGCTTGATTACAGCTGGTAATCAAAACTCTATTTATTCTTTGGACCTTCAGTCTCTGCACATTACATAAAAGGTGAATTCTAAAAACTGCTTTTAAAAGTAAAAACCCTGACTTTTATATATGTGTGAGGTCCTTTGGTGTTTGATTTTACTGAAGCTAAGAATAACAAGGCCCTTTAACGCCAACCGCTGTTTGGTTTTCTGGATCTTTTACAGCATAAAGGACTGACTGAGTCACCAAGTTTAAATGCAGGAGAGACTGCTAATGCCATTCTGAGGTAATAATGGAAAAGGCAGTATATCGCAAGTTACTGCTGATCTACCTGGAATACTAAATAAAGCAAAGTTCTCAGACTCATTGCTGCTGTTATTTAAAGATAAAATGATTCCTTGAGGCTATAATCCAACAAAGATTTGCATTCAAGAGTTTAAATATAAAATATAGTCTAACCTTGTACTGACAGTTAGCCCACAAATGCAACATCAAAATTGTCTAAATGCTTATCAACCCTCACCGAAATGACCTCATCAGTTTAAAATCATCCATTCTCCATCTAAATAACGAGTAATCCATTACTTTATCAGTAACGACCCCTCGCAGCGCTGCTGTTGTTGTTGTTGACTTTTTGAGGCATATTTTGCCCAGCAACTTTTACGGGATGACTCACCCAAGGCAGCTGTTACGCATGACAAAAAAAAAAAAAAAAATCAAAGGATAAGGTGGAGCGAGCAGATGGCAGGAGTCAGATAAAAAGGTGTTTGGCGCGGGGGAGCGACTATTTGAGACGGGGAAAGGGCCACATGAAGACGCTAACCGGGACCATGCAGACTTCCAGGCTGCTCAGCGGGGCACTGCTCTGCGCACTGCTGCTGCTCTCCAGCGTTGCTGGAGCCGAAGTGTTGGACACAGAGTCCGAAGAGGAGCTGAGCCCCAGAGCACTGCGGGATTTCTACCCAAAAGGTCCGAACCTAACCAGTGAGAAGCAGCTGGTAAGCAACTTTAAATCGTATCGCAAAAACAAAAAAGGCATGCAAAAAAGACGAAGAAGATGCAACTTTAAATCGTATCGCAAAAACAAAACAGTTTTATTTGCCTATTTTATCAAATAAAAAAGTTTAATACTTTGCATGTTAGCCTACTTTGAAATGCACTTATGTTGTGTTGAATAAAGACAAAATATGCATATTGAACTCCAGTCTGTCACCACCTTAAAATAAACGAAACTCACATACAGAAATGCCTTTGAGATTATCCCTTGTCATGTAACTTCTGTCCTATTGACATTTTATCTCATCGATTTGTGTCATTTTAACCAAAATATGTAACTGTAGGCTGTATAACTTTATTACATATTATAATATAACCTTGCAAATTAGATAATCACAATTATTATTATATTAATAATAATAATTTTGCATGTTTGGTTAATTAGGTAGGCTACTTAGTATTTATATGGCAATATTTTCCATTTGTATGTCCGTTGCTAAAATAAAAATGGCACATTCATTAAGCTGTTTTATGTGTTACCTGACAGCTTGGAGCTCTCCAAGAAGTTCTTGAAAAGCTGCAAGCTAAACGGCTGCCTTTATGGGAAAAGAAATTTGGCCAAGTCCCAACGGTAGGCTATTGTACAAGCAAACTTAAAGATATCGCATTTACTGATAATGTATTGATGCGTGTGGCAGCAGGCAGAAATTGATCAAACCTCTGGTGTGGTTGCTTCCCCCTCAGTGTGATGTCGGGGAGCAGTGCGCCGTGAGGAAAGGCGCTCGGATCGGCAAGATGTGCGACTGTCCCCGGGGAGCTTTCTGCAACTTTTTCCTGCTGAAGTGCTTATGAGTCTCGCCGGATCTGAATGTAGCTTTGAGATGGGGAGAAAAAAAACTGTCACACGATTCCTTTGTAATTACTGTCATATTTTTTATGATACAGCTGAGGAGCAGGTGCGGTGATTGCCTAACCCTTACGAAAAAGAACTATCGTAGTTCTATGATAAGTATATATATTTAAAAGTATGTTATATCACAGAAAAACTATAAGTCTCTGTAAGGATATTATGGCGTCGGACAGGAGGTGAGAATACCATAAAGTTCCTGTAAATATTCAGAACCACTTTTTGTCTGTTGAAAAATCACAGGATCATTGTTGTGATGTAGCCTATAGGAGCTAAGAAAAAGTCTTTAACAGCAATATCATGGGAACATAGTGATTCTTCGTCTGGAAACCCCCCAAAACCTGTCTTTTGAACTTGAACTATTTTGTTTCAGATGAATGTTGGTGTAGATTTATGAAAAATAATAACAATAAACTGTGGATCATCTTGTTTTGTAAAGCAGTGGAGTGGCCGCTTATTGTTTTAAAATGTTGGTCCATCGTGTAAACACACAGGCCGTGTGTCTGTTATATAACGCGCATGTTTGTGTCAGCTCGGTCAATATCTGAACGTGGACGTGACGGCAATCTGTGACGTCACACGTCCCGGGGCCCCTAATTGGCAAAAACATGGATTAATTTTAAACCTATCCGCTGCAGAGGAAGTACTTATGAACCAGGGAGTGACTGTCACATCTCAATCACGCTGATCCTCCAATTCACTGTCAATGGAGCAGCTCCAGGCTGTTGATGACGTCATGGCAATGAAAGAAGCCTCAACCTGCTGCACATGAATTCAGATTTAGAGTGACTTAAAACTGAATATACAACAATAATCGATATTTGATTCATATCACATATACACGTAATCTCGTATTTAAGCTCCTCTGGATATTTAACACATTCAGCTTTGTTTAGTTGTACTGGAAGAGTCACTCTTCACTCAAAAGTGTGTCTTGCTTATTGTGACTTTGCTTGGATGTTTTTGCGTTCACTGTGCAGAAAGATGTATGTGCAGAGTTTGACACATTTTGCCTGTGCTCATGCACTTTACATCTGAGTTTAAAACATGCACGTAAAAGAGCATTCATTTACTGACATCACAACTAGTCTGGAAGCCAATCATGGTCCAGCATGAAACTTAAAAAACGGTGACAAGGAAACTTCTAGCCTTCATATTTATAGACCGAATGTTTGACCTGTAGTGCCCTGGTGGTCTAGGGTGCAATGCCGACCATGAAACACAGGTCTGGTTCATGTCTGAATGAAACCCTTTGTTGCATGTCGTTTTCTCCCCTCATATCCTGTCATACCTCAGACTGTCAATCAAATAAAGGAACTGGCCAAATAATAATATAAAAAAAACATTTCAGAGGGAAAATCATCAAACACAAATTCTGGTTCAAGGGCAGAGTCCTTCCAAATCTCTTGAAACATGTGTAAGGGGTGTTTGTTTCTACTTAAATTTAGCACTTATCGCCATCACTGTGCACCATCTGATCATGAGCTCATGACGTGCATCTTTTCAGATAATAAAGAGTGGCATATATGTGTATTTCTGCTAATAATGAAAGCAGTTTCAAGATTATTGTATGGATGAAATGATGAGTTCTGTATATCAGTGGTGGAAAGTGAAGTACTGTTACTCAGGTATACTTCACATAAGTATTTCCATTTTCTGCTACTGTTTACTTCAATACATTTATCTGACATCTTTAAAGTAAATAAAGTAGTAAAAATGAGCTTGAACATTCTGGAAGGGTCCATGCAGAATGAGAACTTTTACCTTTTAAGTATTTACGTTTAAGTTTTCTTTACATTTACTAAAGCAACAATTTTTTGGAAGTAGCTTGTAATAGAGTATTTTTATATTGTAGTATTCAAGAGCGTCACTTTGTGTTCAAAAGTGGTGGGGACATCATAATAATAATAATAATCTTTATTTGTAGAGACCTTTTCAAAAACAAGTTACAAAGTGCTTTAACAAGTGTAAAGACAATAATACCCAAAAGACAATAATTCAAAAACAATACAAGATAAAAGCAAGAAAACATTGAAAAGACTAAAATACACATTTAAGATAAATACAAAATAAGTAGAGGCGAGAGGCCATGAAGAGCTTTAAAAGTGGTCAATAGAATTTTAAAGTCAATTCTAAAACATACTGGGAGCCAGTGTAATGAAGCTAAAATAGGAGTAATGTGGTCATATTTCTTTGTTCTGGTTAAAAGCCTGGCAGCTGAGTTCTGGACAGTCTGGAGTCGATCAATAGATTTTTGGGTTAAACAGGTGAAAAGGCTGTTGCAATAATCCAGGCGTGATGAGATGAAGGCGTGTAAAATGGTCTCGGTGTCCTTAAAAGTTAACATAGATCGAATATATTATATTATTATATTTCTAAGGTGATAAACATGATTGAACAAGCTTTGTGGTGTGCTGCTCGAAATTTAAATTACTATCAAACCAAACACCAAGGTTCTTTGCAACAGGCTTAATTTGATTTACTAGGGATAGCAGTATTTGTTTTGCCATCTGCTGGGATTTCTGTTTTGTCTGAGTTCAGCCGGAGGAAATTATTTGACATCCAAATTTTTAACTTTACAAAGGCAGTTGTTAAGTGAACTCAGCATTCCAGGGTCTGTGGATCTGACGGGCAAGTACATTTGCGTGTCATCAGCATAAATATGAAAAGAAATACCATGTTTATGGATAATATGTCCAAGGGGAAGCAGATACAAGGAAAACAAAATGGGTCCTAAGACCGACCCCTGAGGCACACCATATTTAACTGGACAGAACGAAGAGACATAGTTGTTTACAGACACGCAAAACTTCCTATTTGACAGGTAGGATGAAAACCATTCTAGAGCAGTACCAGAGATCCCCACCCAGTGCCTCAGTCTGTCTAACATTATGTTGTGATCAATGGTGTCAAAAGCAGCTCTAAGGTCCAGGAGTACCACAAGGGCTCAGATTAGGGGTGTGATGATACACTTGGATCACGAGACGTGACGATGCAGGGGAACAAGACGAGAAAATTTTTAACACTATTTTGAAGAAATAGGAAATGCTGAAATATATGAGCAGGGGATCTGGGGATTCTCCCCCAGAAAATTGGAGCATTAAACACTTAATTTCCTGCATTCTGGAGACATTTTCTGCGCCAATTTATGGTGGAAATATCTGTATAAAATTTATTTATTATATAAAGGGAAACAAAAAATTCAGCCGGCAGTTAACAAATCATAAATATAAAAATGTAACAGAACATAATGCAGTATTCAGCTTCTTGGTGTTTTTTTAGCTTAAGTTTTTCTGGACAATGCACATTTGTTTCTTTTATATTTAAATTGCACGTTTTCTTATAGTGCAAATAAACATTTCTCAAATCATTTTCATTTGTTAGTTGACATTTTTTTGGTGCAAGGTATTTTCAGAACATTTAAACAAATGCTTTCAAAAAGTGGTGGGGACAAAATCAGCCATTTAAAAAGTGGTGGGGACATGTCGCGTACTTTTACCTAAGTAAAGGATTGGACCACTTCTTCCATCACTTCTGTGTATCTTTCCTCAGTCCTCCCATTACAGTGAGCTATTTACTTCTTTTCATAGACTTTTATCATTTATGGCACACATGTTATTGACACTATAATCCCTTCCTTCACAAGTGACTCTGAAATGGACTCAATGAATTGGAACAAACTAATAAAAACCTACCATCATCACTGAACATTAATTGAACTGGTTGCCTTAAGTTCCCTATAATAATATTTTTCATGGCTCCTCACTGATGTTTCAGTTGACTTGAAATTTTGAGCCCTCTGTGTGTTTTTGCAGCCTGGGCAGCAACATCTTATTCCACATTACTGGGCTAATCTCACATCTACGCTCCCTCTCTGCTACCTGTCAGCAGTCATCAATAATGCAGAAGAGACAAGTACAACATGTTAACTTCTTCCATCTTTGCTTGGCTGTGTGTGTGTGTGTGTGTGTGTGTGTGTGTGTGTGTGTGTGTGTGTGTGTAAACTTGGGATGTGTGTGTGTGTTACCATTTGGGAAGTCAACATGGACCTAAAGGCAGACTAGAGTTTGCGCTGTCAATCAAACTGACCACACACCCTGTCCTGTTTGTCCCACTATTTCCTGGGAAATCTGTTATCGCCATTAATATTTCACTGACAGGTGTGTCAGGGTTTAAGTGGTTGGCCACATAAAATCACGAGCAGGGTCAGCTCATGCTGAGGCGCACAGTGCGCAGAAGTTGCCAACTTTCTGCAGAGTCAATAGCTACAGACCTTCAAACGTCGTGTGTCTGGCAATCTGATGGACGAGTCTGGCTTTGGCGGTTGCCAGTAGAACGGTACTTGTCTGACTGCATTGTGCCAAGTGTGAAGTTTGTCGTAGGGGGGATTGTGTTATGGTGTTGTTTTTCAGGGGTTGGGCTTGGGCCCGTAGTTCCAGTGAAAAGAACTGTTAATCCTTCAGCATACCAAGACATTTTGGATAATTTCATGCAACCAAATTTGTAGGGATTGACAGATATGTTTTTTACCGGATCGATCCCGATTATTAGTAACCAATTAGACCAATGACCGATATGTGGAACCGATATACAATTGCTGTAAAAACATTTATCTTGGTGTCAAATTTTAGAATAACACAAACTCCAACACAAAACTTGAAATACTTTAAAATAACAAATTAAAGTAAATTGTCATGTTTAATCTTTGTATATATTAAATTAAATGAATTAGAGATCTACCCCAGAGATGGACTTAACTTAACTATGAGTGATAAATTATCATAAACCATTTATATTGTATTTATTTTATATTGTTAGGGTTTTACTGATACATGAGTTGATACTATTTATTTGTTCTGTTCTTTATCTATACTCTTATTGGGTTTTCATTAATAAAATAATTGCCTTTTAAAAAAGAAAAGAATTGATTCAGAACAGTAATCAAAATTTACTGCAGAAAAGTAACAATATGAAATCAGTATCTCATTGGAAACAAATGGAACATGTTAAATAAACTATATTCCTGACATCAAAATACTGAGTAAAGTTTTGTGCACGTTACTGCTTGTACTGATGCAGTAGCAGCCTTTTACTAGTACTGCTGGTTTTGCTGCAAGAACTTACAGTAAAGGCTGTAGTTTTGGTCAACTTGTGTAATGTACACTCAGCTATCTCCGCTCTGTGTGTGTGTGTGTGTGTGTGTACGCTGAGCTCTGCTGAGAGAGAAGGGGAGGGGCTGCAGTGTTGATAGGCTATTACTCGTGACTTGTAACCAATCAGCTAGTACTGTGGGTGGGACCACTCTGAGGCAGCTGCATCAGAGTCAAAGGAGCACATTATTTTATTAATTAATTATATCGGCTATCTGTTTTTAAAATGAACGATGCAGATTATTGGACAAATGCTGAATATCGGCGCCAGTAATCTGCCAGACCGATTATTGGTCAACCTCTACTAGAAACAGTCTGGGGATGGCCCCTTCCTGTTCCAACATAACTGCGCTGCACATCAGCGCACAAAGCAAGGTCCATAAAGACGTGGATGAGCGAGTTTGGTGTGGATAACATGACTGGCCTACACAGAGTCCTGACCCCAACACCATAGAACACCTTTGGGATGAATTAGAGCGGAGACTGCGAGCCAGGCCTTCTCGTCCAACATCTGTGCCTGACCTCAGAAATGCGCTTCTAGAAGAATGGTCAGAACTTCCCATGAACACATTCCTAAACCTTGTGGACAGCCTTCCTAGAAGAGTTGAAGCTGTTATAGCGGCAAAGGGTCGGCCAACTCCATATTAAACCCTACAGATTAAGAATGGGATGTCATTAACCTTCACGTACATGTAAAGGCAGGCGACCCAAAACTTTTGGTAATATAGCATATATAGCCATCACAGACTAGGGGAAGTTTTATTAACTTAAGTGACCTGAGAGTTGTACACGGCAAATCCAGTGCTTGTGGTTCATGTGATCTGCAAACTGAGATGAAGAAATGCATTATTAACCATTTTGCTGTTGAAATTTAAAAACTTAACTCCAAACTTGGTCGTTTTTGCACACTTTAAATTCAAGCAAGGGATTAAAGGCACATATAAAGAAACATTCTTGGTGGTTGGACTGACAATGAGACTGTTTATCTTCCTGAACAGCAATACTTTCTCCAGACAGCGAGGAGTCGTTATTGATTCCTCGGGGAATTACCTCCAGTTCCGATAGAGATTGAATGTGTGGATAAGGGCTTTTTTTTTTCACACATTGAGACAGTTCAAACCTGCAGCAATCGCCCATTGGGAGAAATGTTTGTTTGTGTGATAATTTGACAGAGAAGTAAAGAATGACAGATGGAGATGGTGACGAAAATACTGAGAAACTAAAAGAAAAAGAGAGAAAGAAAGAAAGAGGTAGAAGATGATTGAGAGTGTGATGGATGGAGATGCAGAGCAGGTGACAAATGATACAGTCTGAAATAGAGATTGCTCTCTGAGAATGGCATTGTTGGGTGTAAACCGCTCAATACATTGACACCAGACAATGCTTGAGGCGGTGAAGCTGATGTATAACGTGAACACTAATATGTTAACACATGCACACAGATCTCTAACTGATTTTATTTTGCTTTTGGTGCGTGTCAATAAATACAGTAAGACTTCCTGTAATGTGAAGGCTGTGAATGTTATTATCACTGCTCATTGAAGAGACAGATAAATAAATACATGTTTAAAAAGAAGAGTCTAGGTGGCCGAGTGGTTAAGATGCATACCATATAAATGCAATGTACTGTGTTTAATTCCTGTCAGGGACTTTTGTTGAATGTCAAACCTCTTTCTCTCTCTCTCTGCCTGTTACTGCTACTATTTCTCTCATTGTGTCTCACCAGGAAAAATCAAAAAGAAGAGAGTAAAGTCTCCTGTGTGAATCCTCCTGCCCAGCAAAAATATCACTTGGAGCACAACAGTGTATCAACCAAAGACTCACAAAGCCTTCCAAAAGGTACCACAAATCATTACTTAAGCATTTATTAAAATAAAGCACAAGTTATCACAAAGTACCATATACTACCACATTGAGCACTACAAAGTGCCCCAAATCACAACAAACTACCACCAAAAAACACAAGCTGCAAGATGAGGTACCATGAAGAACCACAATGTACCACAACTGCAAAGCAACAAAAACAAGAAAGTACTACAAAGCGTACCAAAATGTACCACAACAAGTTCAAACTACTAAAAGCTAGCGTAAGTGGTCTAGAAAGTATGGATACTCCAAAGATCGATTGAGTTCACCAAAACGAATCACATCCTACTACTACCTAACTACAAAAGCACCACAAAACATATAAGTGGTTACTACAAAGTACAAACAACAGTAGAGTCCAACAAAGTACCACAACAAGCACTACAAAGTATCACAAGAAGACACAAGGTCCAGGATTAAGTACTCAAAGAACCACAATCTACCACCAAAGTATACTATAAAGTAACAATAGCATTAGGTGTACCAAAAAATGTGCCAGAAAACTTAAACTACCACAAAACTTTCCATAATGTACTGAAATACCACATAGTTCTATTATGTTTACCAACTAAATCACATCGCATGCAACCGCAAGGTGCCCTTATGCACCTTAGATGCCACAATTAATGGACAGAAAGAAAGAAAGCGCCCAATATACCAAAGTACCACAAAGTATTCTGTAAAGTACCAAAATAAAGAAATAAAGTACCAAACAATATATTACATAAAATGTTATGTGTATACACACACACACACACACAAAGACACACACAAACAAACCGGCAG